>NC_133405.1:45240068-45543098 GCF_047511655.1 Castor canadensis | reverse complement strand
CAAATCCATCAGTGAAGTATTGCCCAAGTAATCACAGTAATGTTGGGAAATTAAACGGAGTATATATGCTTATAGGCAACTATGCTGGGATGATTTTAAATGTGCTCAAAGTTGCAAAATGAATTCAGACCCCCTTAAGAAGTAGAGCAGTATTTGCGTGCTGTATTTATGAGCACAATTGATCTTGGACAAAATGATAAGGGCAACACAATACATCTTTTATCTATTAATATTTTAATCAAACAACTTTGAGAAAAATCTCTCTCTCTCTCTCTCATTCTGACAGGCACACTGTATTTAGCACATAGACTGGGTTTGAATGTCTATCATTACTGCCTTCCCTAGCTTCTCCTTTCGCAACCTTGGTCAACTCTCAAATTGGATTTCCTGCTTCCCCCTGCTTTGCCCCCTTTTAGCTTCCTCTGTCTCCCTCTGCTTCAGGTCCCTGGTCATTTCCTTCTCAGCTTCTTTCTCTCTGCTCTTCTCTCTTCTTGAGTCATGTTCTCTGCACTCCCCTTCTCTGTACCCCTCTCTCCCACTCTCTCCTCCCTTCCCTCTTAATCCCCTCCTGTTTTTCTTCTTTCTGATCCATCTGCTCAGACCTCCCAGATTCCTCCCCTCTGGGGCCTCTGCTCTCTCCCTTACTTCCTTTCAGTACAAGGCAGAAAAGGAGAAAAAACTTTAAGCCTTTACATACGTTGAAAACAGCCCTAATTCATCCTAATTCTGCAGTGGGGGATGGGGGTGAGAAAAAAGGAGAAGTTAAGATTAGTCTGAGTTAATGAAAAATCTAAGTAATGCAATATTTTGAAAGATGTGTGATTTACTTTCAAATAAATCCAGTAATACTGTTAACTGGAACAGAATTTAAGAGTCTTGTAAGTGCTTTAGTAAAGAGATAATAATAATTTATAATTAGCATTATTTGAACATAAATACAGTTATTAAGGTCCTTACTCTTAAATAGGATGATATTTCCTTTGTTTACACACTAAATTTGCCAGCAAACCCCTTTTCACAGCCACAGGTAAAATTCTTGTTCTAAGGAGTCTTTCAAGTAGCGATT
The DNA here is from genome assembly GCF_047511655.1 of Castor canadensis. Classification (NCBI taxonomy): domain Eukaryota; kingdom Metazoa; phylum Chordata; class Mammalia; order Rodentia; family Castoridae; genus Castor; species Castor canadensis. The sequence goes on along the minus strand of NC_133405.1, from coordinate 45,542,032 downwards.
TCCCTGTCACTGCAGATGGTCCCTTGTAACAGTGCTTTGTTGATCTGGTTACCAAAATAGCTGACAACAAAAATGTACAACTGCTCTGTGTGGTCTCTAGCTATTTAATAGTTATTCTCTGCATAGACTGTGAACTCTTTTCCACTGTAGATGCTAAACAGGAGGAGGGAGTGGAGGTGTGGTATTCTGGGGCAAAGCATCTGCGTGTGTGTATTTGTGCACAGATCTATGAGTACCTGTGAACACTTACAGAAAGGAGGAGAAGGACTTGAGGGGATTGTGTGTAGAGTAGCAGATATTATAAGAGAGTCTGTCTGTGTGTCTGTGCATAAAGGAATGGCAGATACCTGGATGTATGTTGAGGTCGCTCAATTAGTGTGCTTGTATCAGAGTGTATGTGCCTGATACCCGAGCCTTTATATAGATGAGTCTTTATATAGACAAGTTATGAGACAACTTGTATAAACATTTTTGTGAAGGGTAGAACTTGTGAAAAATCATAGTTTAACTGTGTGTAATGTTTCTGTGTGTGAGAAAAACAAAGCCTATGTGCTCTGTTCCAGCACTTCTTAAACAGGGCTGTGAGAGCCTCCTTCACCCATACTTCTATCCTAATACTCATCCTTTCCATCGTCTCCCAAGAATTTTCCCTTTCAATTTTCTTTCTCTCATCTCTTCCTTGTCCTTCTGATTTTTTCCCTCCTTTCTGGTTTCAAAGCAAAACTCCTGAAGCTTCATCCAATTATTCCTATCCAATTTTTGTCTTTTATTCTCCATCAGTTTTTCTCTAGAGGAGTATCCACCAGGATTGATTGAAAATACTATTCTGAAGCATGTTTAATGCACTGCTATGTGTTGAGAAAGAGCAGGTGGAGAAACCCTATAGAAACAGCCTTGTAAGGGTGACTGTAAGGAAGGAGAGCAGACTATTTGAATCCATTGATTGTAGGATACAAGATTCCTCAAATAATATTCAGTCTCCCCAACACCCTTGCAAACAACTTGGTACCATAGTCTCCTTTGGTTCCTTAGTCCCAGTGACCTTCCTTACCACTTCCTCAGCCTGCTCAAGGGAGGCTATATGTCTATGCTTTGTTATCATTCATAGCTCCTCTACCTCCATGATTTCTCCCAAACTCTGAATTTTGGTCTCCCTTTTGTTCATTCACTCATTCATTCATTCAATAAATATTCAATGACAATTATTCATGTGTCAAATACTGTTCCATGCAAGTTCAATATATCAGTGTAATAAAGAGATAACAATCCCTGGCCATGAGCTCATATTCTAATGTAGAGAGATAGACTACCAGCAAAGAATATAAAATATATGTAAATGATGCACTATGTTAGATCAGCGCTATGGAACACAGCAGAACAAAGTAGTAGAGATTGGGAGTGTAAATGTGCAAAAATGGAGGTCAGTGTCCAAATGGTGATTTTAAGCAGAGTAGTCTGAATTTCCCTCACAAAGAAAGTGACCTTTGAGCCCAAACTTGAAGGAGCTGAGAGAGATTATGTAGATTTCTGGGAGGGAGCACTGTAGCCTATGGAATAGCTAGTGCAAATACCTAATGGTGGGAGCTTGCCTGGCATTTTTCAAGGCATAAAGAAGATATATAGGGAACACAGTGAGCCATTAGCAGGAAATGCAATCCAGAAAGGAAATGTTGAAGAGGAGGGGGGATTTAGCTATACAATTCTCTTCTACTACCTCTTGTTCATGCTGATTTTGGTTTCCTCCTATGTAGAAAGGTTAATAAAAAGGCCTTTGAGGATTTATAGAGAAAACATATTTAAGGGGTTTGCAAAATTGTAGGTCCTATGAAATGATAATTTCCTTATTTCCTTCCCATTCTCCTTAAGTACCCCAATACCAGCCCTCTCACCAAGTGTAGGGAGATTCAATGGGTACACCCATATTTTCTATCTCAATATATTTAGCTTCCTCCTCTCTGGCTATCATCTATCTTTAAGAAGTAATTGCTTCTTCCTTCTTGCCAAGGTTAACTCCTTTCTACCTATACTTTGCATCTTCACCTCTCTCCAGTCTTTATCCCTCTCTTGCCTACATTTTGAAACCCTCCCTTTGACTCCTTTCCTTTTGGAGGCAAGTACGCACAAGCCTTCCTTACTATAAAATATGTCCCCTTAGCCCTAGTACATATTCAACCTGTATCTTCATCCCTTTTCCCTATCAAATTTCTTAAAGAGTCCTGTTGCTTTTTAGGTGTCAATTCATGTGCAATTTGGCTGCCACTTTCATTTCTGTATGGAAACTGAAGTCTGTATGGTTACTATATACTCTTCCTTACCAAATCCAAAGTATATTTCTAGCTCTCTTCATTCATAATCCCTTCATAGTGTGTTTTGTTGAAAAAAGCACAGACATTAGATAAAAACTGATGCAAATTCAGCTTAAAATCCTGGCCCTGACACTATGTGATATTTTTCACACTGCTGCAGCTGAAACCAAGGGCCTTGTGTGTGCTTGGCAAGTGCTCTGCCAATGAATTACATGCCTAGCCCTTGGACTTTTGAGTTAGGGTCTTTCTATGTACTCCAGCCTGGCATTGAACTTGAATTTTAAGTTAAAGATTTTGACTTTACACAGGAGACTAAGGGAGCTCAAACAAGTGGAGTAACTGCATATAGCATCTTTATGAGGGATGCAGTACAAAGACAAGCTGGGGCAGGGAAGCCATTAAAGACACTGTGATAACCAGGCATTGCTTAGCATGATTATAGAAAGAAAAAATAAAACTCAGGGAAAAAGTATATGAAAGGTTTGGCAACATAATGGATAGAGCATAAAGATTTGAGAGGAAGCAGAAACATTCCACAGCTACAAGAAGGAGACACTAGAAAACTAATGGCACCATTGGTGGTAATGGTGAAGTTAGGAAGAATTCTTGTTTTGAAAAGGGTCAGGCAAGTAAAAAGGGAAAATGATTAAGATTTTGACATATTAAATTTTAGGGGACAATAAGAAACCCAAGGGAAAAATACCTTGTGGACAGTTGGAACCAGAATACAGGAAAGAAAATAAAAAGTTTGACTTAGTCAGTGCTGACGTTGAATGTATTAGAATCATTTGTATACAAGGAGTATCCAAAATGAAGAAAATAGATGAAGTCCCCTGAAGGAGTGAGGACAAAAGGGAATGGATAGGGGGCAAGAACTGAACTTTGGGAGACAGCCAGAGGGAACAAGTGGGAGGAAGAAGGAAAGCTGGGGGAAAAGAAACAAGAGAAATCAAAAACACAAAAGAAGCAATGTAACAGAAGCCTACAGACTTTTGCACTAATTTATCAGTTCCTGATTGACTGGTTCTGTCCCCCACTCTCTTTCACTCCCCCACCTGGGTCCCAAGCTTTTCTTTCTATCCATTGTTTAGCTGGGCCTCCTGGGCCTCAGACTCCAATTCTTATTCCTACTATCTAAATAACTCTCAATTCATGCTTCCTTGCATCCATCATCTATTAGCCCTTCCTTTCTAGGTACTTAGCATGATCAAGCATATTCATTTGCAAAAGATGCTATCTTTACTAATCTGGTAAGTGATGTTGAGCAACCTGGATCCAATAGTAGAGAGTCATTTCCAAGACGGTGACCTGCAGGAACAAAATGTAGCTAGTCCAGTCTGTATTTATTTGTTCAGAAATGATGAATGAAATATCACACCACTACATTCTTATTAAGCCCCTACTGTGTGTCCAGCTGCTCTCAAATGAATGAGAATTTTCTCAGTAAATTGATATATAATATGAATAATAAGGGGAGCAAAATCATCTTCTAGGCTTACATGCATTCTGTTTCTCTTTTAAAAAACATTCTTTCCTCAATATGAATTTTGCCTTCCTCTGTTTCTCTCTTTTTCTTTTTTTTGCCCTGAGTCACACCTCTCTTGTTTCAAATGCTCACATTGTATGTATATCCATCAATACTATTACTCACAAATCTTTTACATACTACTTCCACACAAAAACAACTAGTCACATATTTTTATGCTTTTATTCAGGTCAAATATTCAACCAACATTCAAAATAGAATGATGAAATGTAACAGCAATTCAATGTAAGAATTAAATCATGCTTTTCCTTCTTTGTGTCTCTGATAGTATTTTGCTAATTAATATTAGAGGGTACAATATAGGGATCTAAGGTTTACTTTGATTCAGATGTAGATTTTTTTACTCCTTGGCTTACATTTTACTATGTCCTATGAAATAAAAAAATGCCTTCAATCTTTCTTCTGATTACTGAAGCAAAAATATTTGAAGAAAAAAATTTGTTGAAAAATCTTCAGGTTTGGTGATAAACAGCAACTTACAGATCCATGAGGCTAAGTGAACTCAAAGCAGAACAAATACAAAAGAAGTACAAATAGCCAATAAATACAACATCCCTGGCCATAAAGGAAATGCAAAATCAAAACAACACTGACAAACAAAAAGAAATGCTGGAGAGGATGGGGTGGGGAGGAACCCTTATCCACTGTTGGTGGGAATGTAAATTGGTGTAATTACTATGGAGAGCAGTATGGAGACTCCTCAAAAAACTAAAAATAGAACTGCCATATGATCCAGGGATACCGCTCCAAGGGCATATATCTGAAGCAATGTAAGTCAAGTTATAATAGAGCCACTTGCACACCAATGTTTATTGTAGCACTATTCACAGTAGCCAAGGTTTGGAAACAAACCAGATGCTCTACAACTGGTGAATGGATTAAGAAAATGTATTATTCAGCCATAAAGAAGAATGGAATTATATTGTTTGCAGGTAAATGGATGGAACTGGAAAACATTCTTTTTTTTTAATTTTTATTTTATTCATATGTGCATACAATGTTTGGGTCATTTCTCCCCCCTTCCCCTGCCCCCTCCCTTACTGCCCCCCTTACCCCCCCTTACCCCTCGCTATCCAGTAGAAACTATTCTGCCCTTACCTCTAATTTTGTTGAAGAGAGAGTATAAGCAATAATAGGAAGGACCAAGGGTTTTTGCTAGTTGAGATAAGGATAGCTATACAGGGAGTTGACTCGCATTGCTTTCCTATACATATATGTTACATTCTATACATATATGTTACATTCTAAATTAATTCTTCTTGAACTAACCTTTTCACTAGTTCCTGGTCCCCTTCTGAAAGCTGTTGAATAAGAGGGGAGCAGAGCGATAAAAAGTAAGTAATGGGGGGTTAATCTGAGTAAAGTACAACATACACATGTGTGAAATACCAAGGTGAAGCCCCCTCGAGCAAATCAATATACACTTGAAAAAATGAAAAACAGGACAGGTCCTGTCCAGGGAAAGGTACTGAAGGAGGGCAAGTATGGTGGATGTGCTTTATATACATGTATGAAAATGAAACACTGAAGACTGTTGAATTGTTCTGAGAAGGGGAGAGGGGATTTAAAGGCAAATGATGGAGGGATGAGTCAAATTAAGAAATACCATAAATACATATGTAAATGCACAATGAATCCCCCCCATACAACAAATACATGCTAATAAAATGTTTAAAAAATAGAAAAAATAACCACTATGAACTTTTAGGAGTATACCTTTTTATGTGTTTTCTATGCTCATGCATGGAGATGTACAAGTATTTAATAGGCATTAGGCTATATTATACACACTATTTTATTTATATTTTTATTTCTAACATAACTTTTAATTATCATACATTAATTTTGCAAAAGGGTTGCATTGTGATTTTCCATACATTCATATAATGTACTTTGATCAAATTCAACCCCCTATCACTTTTTCTTATCCTCCTTCCCCCATTTTTTCACAATTTTTATGGGTTTTATTACTCTATTTTCAAGCATGCAAATAAAGTACTTTGATCATATTTACCCCCATCTTCCACCCCAGGTGGTTTCCCCCCAAAATGCCACCCTTTTACATATGTCTAATGTAACCTGTGGGCACACACTTGCATACACATATTTACACACATGCACCCATACTCCTGTAACCTTCATAAGGTTTGGGATCATGTTTATCTTGTTCACAATTGTATCCTTAGTGTTTGACATGTTGTATGTTTGGTAAACATAATTTGTTTAATGTGTTATGAAGCAATTATGAGTTTTGGTACAATAAATGTACAGGACTCTATCTACATCCTTTGTTATTTAATTAAATTTTTATCAGCATAAATTAATTGTGCAGGGCTGGGATGTAGCTCGATGGTACAGCACTTGCCTAGCATGCGTGAGGCCCTGGGTTCGATCCCAGCACCAAAAAAGAAAAAGACAAAAAAAGAAACAAAAAAAAGAGACATAAAAAAAAAAAAATAAATTAATTAATTGTGCAAAGGTGTTTCATTGTGATGCTTACAAAATGCATATAATGTACTTTGATTAAATTCATCTCATCTTTATTACTCTTTTAAATTCTTTTACCTTCTCCCCCTCCATTTTTTAAGTTTTCGGTGGATTTCATTATGCTATTTTCATACATTTTATATATAGTGCACTTCTATAATATTCACTCCAGCTACCCTCTCCTTTCAACCTCCCGCCACCCAATAGTCTTCTGCATCAGAGTCTGCTCTTCACAATCATGTCATATTCTTATTGTATTTTTAGTTCTATATTCCACATATGAATTTAACATAATGAGCTCCAGTTCTATCAATTTCTCTGCAAAAGACATAATTTAATTCTTCTTTATGGCTGAATAATACTGAGTTGTACACATGTACAATATTTTCTTTATTCAATCATTGGTTGTTAGGCACCTAGATTGATTCCATAGCTTGCTTATTGCAAATAGTGCTGTCATAAACATGGGTAGGCAGGTACTCTCTTGTATGCTGATTTACATCTCTTCAGAAATATGCTTGAGTGTTATCATGCAATAGGATCATATGGTAGCTGTATTTTTGGTTTCTTGAGGAACCTCCTTACTGGTTTCCATAGAGGCTGAACTAATTTACATTCCCACTAATTATGTATAATGGTTCCTTTTCCCCACTTTCTTGCCATCATTTGTTGTGTTTGTTTTCTAGATGATAGCCATTCCGACTGGGGTGAAGTGGAGTCTCAGTGTCATTTTGGTTTACATTCCTTTTATGGCTAAGGATGCTGAACATTTCTTCATGTATTTATTAGCCATTTGTATTTCTTCTCTTGAAAGCTATCTGTTGAATTCATTTGCCCATTTATTAATTGGATTACTTGTTCTCTCGATGTTTAAATTTTGAGCTTGTTGTATATTCTGGATATTAATTCTTTGTCCAATGAATAGTATGCAAAGATTTTCTTCCATTCTGTGGGTTTTCTCTTGATTCCAGAAATTATTTCCTTTGACATGCAGAAGTTTTTACATTTGATGCAATTCCATTGGTCAGTTCTTGCTCTTGTATCCTAAGCAATTGGAGTCCTTTTTAGAAAGTAATTGCCCATTCCTATACTTCAATTGTTTTCCTGTAGTAATTTCAAATCTTACACCAAAATCTTTGAAGCATTTTGGATTATATTTGTACAGGGTGATAGGTGTCTAGCTTCATTTTTCCATTTCCACACATGGATATCCAGATTTTCCAGCAACATTTGTTGAAGAGACTTTTATCCAACATATGTTTTTGTATCATTTGTCAAAAATAAGTTGGCTGGCTGAAGCTGTGTGGGTTTATTTCTGGATCACCTATTCTATTCCATTGGTCTATATGTCTGTTTTAGTATCACTACCTTGCTACTTTTTGTTACTATGGCTCTGGAGTTTTACTGTGATTATCTCTATCATTGTTCTTTTTGCTCAGGATTGCCTTGGCTATTTGGGGTCTTCTATGCTTCTATTTTAATTTTGCATTGATTTTTCTATTTCTGTGAAGAATGACATTGGGATTTTGATGGGGATTGCATTGAATCTGTAGATTGCTTTTGGTAATATAGCCTTTTTCACAATATTAATTCTGCCAATCCATGAACATGGGAGGTCTTTGCATGTTTGAGTGTCTTCTTCAATCTTTTATAGTTTTGATTGTAGAAATCTTTCACATCCTTAGTTAAGTTTATTCCAAAGTATTTTGGCTTTTTTTCTTAAGGCTATTGTGAATGGGATAGTTTTCCTTATTTATTTCGCTGTTGTTATTGGTATATAAAAAACTACTGATTTTTGTATGATGATTTTTCTATCTTGCTACTTTGCCAAAAGTGTTTATCACATCTAAGAGGATTTTTTTTTTTTGGTGAAGTCTGTAAGGTCTTTTACATATAGGGTCATATCATCTGCTAATAGGGATAATTTGACTTCTTCCTTTCCTATTCATATCCCTTTTATTTCTTTTGCCTTATTGCTCTGGATAAGAATTCTGCACCATATTAAATAAAAGTGGAGTGGAAGACTCTGTTCTTGTTCCTGATTTTAGAAGAAATGGTTTTAGTTTTTCCACATTAGGACAGTTTTGGCTGTAGGTTTGTCATATAGAACCTTTATTATATTAAGGTCTGTTCCTTCTATTCCCAGTCTCTCAGAGCTTTTATTATGAGGGGATGTTGAATTTTCTTAAAGATTTTTTTTATGCATCTATTGAGATGATTGTGTGACTTTTGTCCTTTATTCTGTTTATGTGCTGTATTGCATTTATTGATTTGTGTATCCCCAGAGTGAAACTGACTTGATTATGTGTGTGATCTATTTGATGTGTTGTTGAACTCAGTTTGAAAGGTTTTTATTTAGAATTTTTGCATCTAAGTTCATCAAGGAAATCAGTCTATAATTTTCTTTTGTGTGTATGGTGTCCCTATATGGTTTGTGTGTCAGGATAAATAATGGCTTCGTAGAATGAGTTTGATAGAGTAACTTCCTTTTGTATTTTATGGAATAGTTTGAGGCACATGGGTGTTAGTTCTTCTTTAAAGGCCTGGTAGAAATCAGCAGTGAATCCATTTGGTGGTGTACTCTTCTTTGTTGAGAGACTTTTTATTATTGCTTTAATGGCATTGCTTGTTATAGATCTGTTTAAGTGGCTGATATCCTCTTGAGGCAATTTAGGCCCATTAGATGAGTCTAGAAATATATCCATTTCTTCTAGATTTTCCAGTTTATTAGAATATAAATTTTCAAAGTATTCCCTTATCTTCCCCTGAATTTTATTGGTATTTGTGGTAATAACCCCTTTTTCATATCTAACTTTTTTAAATTTAGAACTTTTCCCTCCTTTTTTTGGTTATTGTAGCTAAAGTCAATCATTCTTATCTTTTCAAAGAACCAACTTTTAGTATCATTGATTTTTGCATTGTTTTTTAGTCTCAATTTTATTAATTTCTGCCCTGATATTTATTATTTCTTTCTGGCTACTAACTTGGGGTTTAACTTTCGCTTGGTTTTCTGAGAGTTTGAGGTGAACCATTAGGTTATTTATTTGAGATCCCTCTGATTACATAATATAGAAGTTCACAGCTATAAATGTTCCTCTCCACATTGCCTTTGCTCTGCCCCAAAGGTACTGGTAAATTGTGTTTTTAATTTCATTTGATTCTAGTAATTAGAAAAAAATTTCCTTCTTTATTTCTTTGAAAACACACTAATCATTCAGGAGTGTATTGTTCAGTTTCTATGTGTTTGAATATTTTCTTTTTTTGTGGTGGTACTGGGGATTGAACTCAGGGCCTCATGCTTATAAGCAGGTTTGAGCCATTCCACTAGTCCTTTTTGCATTGATTATTTTAGAGATAAGATATTGCTTTATGCCTGGACCAGCCTGGGCTATGCTTCTCCTATTTGTGCTTCCTTGCATAACTGAAATGACAGGCACATACAACTGCACCCAGACATCAGTTAAGATGGGGGTCTTGCAATCATTTGCCTGGGCTGGCAAACCTCAATCCTTTCTATCTCCACCTCCCAAATAGCTAGGATTATAGGCTTGAGTCCCTGTGCCCAGCCATGTTTGAATATTTTCTGCGATTTTTTTGCTATTGATTTCCAGTTTTATTCCACTGGGGCTTAATAAAATTCAAGAGGTTATTTGTATTTTCTTGTGTTTGTTAAGACTTGCTTTATATCTTAAAATATTATCTGTTTTGGAAAAAGTTCCATGGGTTGCTGAGAAGAATGTGTATTCTGAAGTTGTTGGGTGGAATATTCTGCAGATGTCTGTTAAGTTCATTTGACTTACAGTGTCATTTAGTTCCAAAATTTCTTCATTGATTTTTGTCTGGATAACCTGTCTATTTGTGAGAATGGATTATTGAAGTCACCCACTATTACTGTATCAGGGTTTATTTGTATACACACATTTTAAAAATTGATTTTTTTACTTCACTCATCAAGAACATCTGTTTACTTCAAAAAATACAAATTGGCATAATTGTTTTAGTGGAATAACCATTGAATGTGCACTTTATTATATTCAATGCAGCCTCTATTGTTGATATTTATTCATAATATTTCAATATTATATACAAAACTTGATGAATATACTTGAGCTTATATCCTTATAAAGATGTTTTAATATTTTCTTACAAAGCATTATAAATTTTTCTGGTAAAAGAATATTCTTTTTTGAAGAGTTTTTGATACAGTCTGTCAAATAACTATTCAGAAAGCATTAGGGAGACTTGTCCTTCCATCAGAAATATATGAATGTGCCTATTTACCCATACTCAGTCATCATTGTGTATTCCTACTTTTCTTAGCTGATCTGATGCCTGAGAAAAGCTCATCAGCATGATTATGGTATTTCCCCTGCTAAGTAAGTATTAAATTCTTCTGCGTTTTTAAAATTACATTTGCTTGAATAATAGCGAGGGTGTATATTCTTCAGGGTTCTCCAAAGAAACAGAACCAATAGATATTTATTATATGGTATTGGCTCCTGTGATTATAGAGGCTGAAAATTCTCATGATATGCCATTTGCAAGCTGGAGACCTAGGAAAACTGCTGTTGTTCAAAGGTTTGAGAACTGGATAATCACTACTGGTATAGATTCTAGTCTATATCTGAAAGGCTGAGAAATAGAAACATGCAGGGCAAGATAAGATGGATGTCTCCATACAAACAGTCAGACAAAGTTAATTCAACCTTCCTTTCCCTTTTTGTTTGATTCAGGCCCTCAACAGGCTGAATGATGCCTACCCACTTAGTGAAAGAGGCCCATACACTTTCTTAGCCCACAAATTCAGACTCTATACTCTTCTGGAATATCCTCACAGAAATATGCAGAAACAATGTTTAACCAGCTCTCTGGGCATTCTGTGGCTTGGTCAAGTTGATACATAAAATTAACCATCATTAATGGATGTATATTTTAAATATTTTCTTTAAAAATTTGTATTTCTTCTTTTGAGAATTGTCTCTTTATGTCCTTGTGCATTTCTCCACTAAGGTGTTATTTTTCTTATTCCTTTAAAATAACTATTTTTATACACATTAACATTTTGTCAAGCATATTTCAAATAAATATTTTTCCTCATTGGTCATTTGTCTTATCTCTTGTCTTTTTCCCTATAAGAGCTTTTAATTTCATATTCTGTTTATAATTTACATTATAGATGGTAAATTATGTGTAGGAAACATGAAACATGTTTTATTCATCCTGTATTTTTCACAATACCTTGTAGTGTATTTGATGCTTATAAAATGTGGCACTATGCAGGTAGAAAACTAAGAACAGTGCCTGGACTATATTCATTGTTCAATAAATTTTTCTATTTTCGTTAGTGTTATTATGATGGTTGATTGTGTGTGCCAACATGGCTGGTATAAGGGATGCTTAGGCAGGTGGTAAAAAAACATTCTTTCTGAATATATCTGTGAAAGTGTTTCTGAAAGATATGAAAATTTGAATAGATAGACTGAATAAAAATGATTTGCTTTCACCAGTGCATTCTCTCCCTCTCTCTCTCTTTCCTTCTCATTTCTTAAGGGGACATCCATTTTCTCCTGCCTGTCAATAATGAATGTACTAGTTCTTGGGTGTTTGGATTCTGGAACTTATGTCAGTAGCCTTTCAGTTTCTCAGGCCTTCACTTGTATTGAGAGTCTTATAATTGGATCTCACATCTATATTTACAACATCTATATCTCTATGTCTATCTGTCTACTATCTATGATATAAAGATACAGATATTAATATCCTATAGATTCTGTTTCTATAGAGAACCCCGACTAATACAGTTAACAAATTAGAATTAGTAAGTGAGTCTGATGATCTGGGAAATGAGATAGTTACATCAAGTACAACAATGAACTTTCAATGTGTGGCCTCCATTCCTTCCAAAAACATAAGGCTTACATCATCTGTACATTAACCACTAACTACTGCTTTTAGCACACTTTGTGAGAAAATGGAATAGGTTGATCTTTAAGAGCTAATATAAATCACCCAGCAATTCTAGTTATCCTTTCTCTATCCTTACAAATTTACTGAATCTCCCTTTGGGTGTGATAATTTCAATGGAATAGTTTGATGAAAGAAAAATTCCTGAAAGTTGAGCCCAAATATGAAGAGAAAACTTCTAAATACCCTACATTTCCAGCTCCTATAGCTGAAGGTCTCATACAGAATGAGAATAAACAAAGATGGTAATGATGCCATAAACAGAAATCTGCAGTAGTTGCCAAGTAGCTGAAGAAATCTGAGGCCAGAATGACCCAGGTGGAAGGAAGTTGTCTGAATAGTAATAGCAGCATGTGATTGAAGAAGGAGAGAAATGGACTCCAATGAAATAAATAGTTATAATTGACCATCTCTCTTTAGCAGGGCAAATGCTGGGTAAAGATGGTCATATCTATACCTCAATCAAATCACATTCAGATGCTTAAAGCATATAGAGTACATGAATTTACTCTTTATGTGCTTTATAAGGAACATATCAAATTAACAATTCATTCATTTTATGAATGATATTTATATAAAAGTAACAGTGAAAGTTGAGACTTTGACCTAATAGGTCACTGAAACATTTAATTGTAATCAGAAACTGTGCACCACCTGGATCAATGAGAAAAAATGTTCAAGGAAGCCATGAAAGACTAATGAAGTTTGCATGAAAATTGAGATATATACTTAATTGCACACAATGTTGATGCTTTCAGTGGGTTATACAGTTGTACTATTTTAATTGCAACAGAGAAAAATCACATGGGAATTTCTTTTATAAATACAATCTATTGGTCATGTAGCCCCTATGATTATTGCAAAATCCAACCTGGCTGATGGTGAATCACAATGATCCCCTACCTTTTGTCTGGGTGTCAGCAAATGATGGAGGACTTACCAGTACTTGCTCCCCTGCAGAAATAAAAATTTGAACAACTATCCTCTCACAAAAATATCTTTCCAAGAGCTAAGTAAACCAGGTGAAAGATTACAGCATTGAGTTATAGCACTGAAATAATAAAAGATGCATTGAAGAGGGTGAGAAAGATAGTTGTACATTGCTATATCATCCCTACCACAACCACAGTGTAGACATACCTCCACTTGTGGGAAGGAGAGGAAAGTGAGCATTGCATTTTTTTCTTAGACTCCAACACTGGGCCTACCCCAGGGCCCATGGACTCAGACTACAGTCTGGTACCCAGAGATTGAAACTTGAAGCCTGTCCTGGCAGCCAGATCCTATAGTTACAGGCTCCAGGTCCTGTGGACTCAGCCTCCAGGCTGCCCTAACACCAGGCAAAACCCAGTGGTCCCAGGCTCTGGACTGGTCCTAGTGCCAGGCTAGCACCAACATACTCAGGTTTCAGTTCCATACTGCAGACTCAGTTTCTAGGATTACCCTACAGCCATTCTAGTTACATTGATCCAAGTCTCCAAACAACCACCAGCACTGTGCTGGTCCCCATGGCCCCAAGTTTTATGCCTTTTCCAGCACCAGGCTGGCTTTTGCAGCCTTAGTCACAAGCCTGGTACATATGGATCCAGTCTCCAGGCCAGCCTCTGCAGATACAGACCCATCTCAGCTTCCATAAAACCACAGAACCAGATATGTCCATACAGCTACAGGACTGACTCAAGCCCATGCCAAGTTGGAATGGTTGGTCTTAAGGCAGCATGCTGACATCAATGAACACATGGTCCAGCCCTGCCCAGTGACAGGCTGAGCCCCATATCCTTAATTTCCATACCAGTTCCTGTGGTCCCATAGTGTAGTAAACCCAGATCTCAGGCCCACTTAAGCATGCCCAGAGTCTAGACTTGTCCCAATAGATCTCAGCACTGGACCAACCTCCACAGACCCTCCAGGACTCTGAACCATCCTCATGGAAATAGCCTACAGATCAGCACCTTTAAATACAACCTCATGGACAGCCACTTTTGAACTCAGGATTCACACTATCCTTCATGTCTCTAGGTATAAGGTCATAACCCATAATCTCAGGATCCAGGTTAACACTAGTGGACACAGGATTTGTGCTTGCCCTAGCACCAGACCAGTCCTTTATGGTCCCAAGCTCCAGTGGACCCTGGGTTCAGGTCCACCCCAGTGGAATCTAGTGCACTAGAACTAAAGGTTCAATCACATCCCCATAGACCCAGGCCAGCTGCTGGACCCAATCTCTAGGCCTGCTTCCACAGATACAGGCTCTATGTATATCTCAGTGCCGGACTTGCCCATGTAGACTTATGCTAAAAGCTTACCCCAGCTAAGGTCAGCTTTTGTGGAACCAGACATCAGGTTGGCTTTCATGGCTGCAGGAATCCAGCCTGCTTTTACACACCCAAGCTCTAGACCCATACCTGCAGACACAATCAACAGGAACATTTCAGTGCATCCAGACTCAATCCCACAGAGCCAGGCCCCAGACCTGCCTACTTACTGACTTGGGCATCAGGCCAGTCTGCTCAAGGAGTCAAATAACAAGCCCACTAATAGACCACATCAGATGGCCTTCTCAGAATCTCTGAAAGAGTTGGACATTTAAGGGCTGTAAGTTCCTATTGTCTTTAATGTGCATAAGGACCAAGAACAATCCAAAGGAAAAATTAAAGCATGAGTAACCACTCATAAGGAAATTGAGATTTGCGAACTTCCTGGCAAAGTTCATAATAATTGTTTTAAGGAAGCTCAGCAAAGTTCAAGAAAATATAGAGAAACAATTTTGTAACTTCAAGAACACAATAAATGACCAAAAGAGGGTTTTTTTTTTTTTTTTGCAGTGCTGGGGATCAAATCCAGGGCCTTGTGCATACTAGACCAAGTGTTCTACCACTGAGCTGTATCTCCAGCTTCAAAATGAAAAATTTAAAAGAAACCTGAAATTATAAAATATAGAAATACTTGAACTAAAAATGCAACTAATGAAATGGAAAAAATGCAATGGAGAACATCAACAGCAGACTTGGTCAAACAGAAAAAAGAATGTTAACTCGAAGGCATGTTATTTGAAAATATATACTCCAAAGGTCCAAGAACTAAGACATTCAATGTTCAAAGGAGGAGAAAATGGATGTCTCAGCTGAGAGAGAAAGAGAGAATGAAAGAGATGAAGAAAGCTTATAGGTTTAATGAGATAGCATCAAAAGAGCAAATACTCAAGTTGTAGGAACTAAAGAAGGAGAAGAGAGTGACAGAGAGGTAGAAAGCTTAGACAAAGAAACAATAGCAAGAGTTTTTCCAAAGATAAACATATAAATATAAAAATATAAATACCCAGGTATGGGAAATGCAAAAGTTTCCTAGCAGATTCAATCCAAGCAATACCACACCATACTATAGTAATGCTACCAGACATTACTACCCCACTTTCAGCAAAAGAGATATAATCAAGACAAAAAGTCAATACAGAGATATTATATTTAATATCAGGTATGGTAGCACATGCCTGTAATCTCAGATGTATGGGAAGTGGAGATAGGAGGATCATAATTTGAGACCAGTCCAGGCAAAAATATTAGAGAGATCCTACATCAAAAACCAAGCTAGGTTTTTGCCTCTAATTTTGGCTATTCAGGAGGAATAGGTAGGAGAATCATGGTCAGAGGCCAGCCCTAAGCAAAATTATGAGATCCTATATCTGAAAAATAACTAAAGCAAAAAGGACTTAGGGTATGACTCAAGTAGAGAGCTTGCCTAACAAATGCCATGCCTTGAGTCCAAATCCCCATACTGCCAAAAAAATCTACCCAGAAATATCAGACTTAAACTAAACTTTAGACCAAATGAACCTATCAGACATATACAGAGCATTGCATCCAACAGCACTAGAATGCACATTCTCAAGTACACATGGAACATTCTCTTAGATCATATGTTAGGATGCATAATAACTGCTAATAAATTTAAGAAGATTGTATTCATATCAAATATCTTTTCCAATCACAATATTATGAAACTAGAACTCAAAAACAGGAGGAATTTCAGAAAACGCACAGCATGGAAATTGAACAATATGCTTGGGGACAAACACTGGCTCTAAAAAGAAATTAAAAGAGAAATTACAATTTCTTTAACAGTATTGAGTTTGAACTCAGGGCCTCTTGTTTGCCAAGCAGGTACTGTACCAGTTAGGTCACTCCACTAGCCCTTTTTTGTGTTGGGTATTTTTGAGATACAGTCATGTGAACTCTCAGCCCAGGCTGGCTTTAAACTGTGATCTTCTTGATCTCTTTCTCTAAAGTAGCTAGGATCATGGGTGTGAGCCACTAGTGCCTGGTTTATAAAATGTTTTGAGATAAACAAAAATAGGAACACAAATACAAAAACTCATGGAATATATTCAGAGTATGTTTAAGAAGAAAGTGTAATTGCAGTTAATGTTTATATCAAAAAGAAAACTCAGACAAATTACTTAATGTTATACCTTCAGGAACTAGAAAAACAAGACAAAGAAATCTCAAAATTAACAGAAAAAAAATAATAAAGATCACTGCAAAAATAAATGAAATAGACTAGAAAAACAACAGAAAAGATCAACTAAACTAAGACTTGGTTTTTGTAATCAACAAAGCTTTGTCTAGACTAAAAAGAAGAAAGAGCCAAGACTCAAGTAAATAAAATCAGAAATGAAAAGGAAGACATTATAATTGATTCTACACAAGTATAAAGGAACATAAGAGATTAGTATGAATGATTATAGATAAACAAATTGATTACTTAGACAAAATAAATTCCTAGAAATATGCAAACTGCCAAGATTGACTCAAAAAGAGACAATATGAACAGATAGATAATGACAAAGAATACTGAATCATTAATAAAATGTTTTCCATCAAAGAATAACCCAGGGCTTGACGGCTTTGCTTCTGAATTCTACCAAACACTTTAAACAACCAATACCAATCATTTTCAGTCTTTTCCAAAATATTGACGCACAGGAAATACTTCCAAACTCATTTTATGAGAACAGCATTATCCTGACTCCATGCCAGCTAAGGAGACTGAAGGAAAGAAAATTATAGACCAATATCCCTAATGAATGTAGGTGCAAAATCTTAGCTAAAATAATAGTACTGCAAGTTCAATAGCAATATGAGAGGATAATTCACTATGACGGAGTGGGATTTATCCTAGGCATGAAAGGGTGGTTCAACATATGCAGATCAAAAAATATGATATACCACATGAACAGAATGAAGGACAAACATCATATGACCTCAATAGATGCAGAAAAGCAGTTGACAAAATCCAGCATACTTTTACGACATAAACTTTCAACAAGTTAGGTATAGAAGAAATGTATCTTGGCATAATAAAGACCATACCCAAGAAAGCTGCAGCTAATATCACACTTAATGGAGAAAAGTTGAAAGCTTGTTTTTCTATGACTAAGAAGAAGAGAATAGCACTGCTATTCAACATTGCACTAGAAGTCTTAGCGTATGCAATTAGAGAAGAGAAAGAAATAAAATAAATCCCAACTGGAAAGAAAGAAGTGAACATTTCTACTGCATATATATGTATCACACTAAGGACCCTATCAGAAATTGTTAGAACTAATAAAATAATATAGCAAATTTGCAGGATTCAAAATCAGCATTTGCATACACTAGCAACAAGCTATTCAAAAAGAATTCAAGAAAAGAAATTAATTTATAAGAATATTTAGAAACAAATTTAGCTGGGCCAGGCACAGTGACTTAGGCTATAATCCCAGATACTTTAGAGGTAGAGAGGAGGATCATGGTTTCAGACCATCTTGGTCAAAAAGTTAGGGAGATCCCATTATAACAAATAGGCCAGGTGTGGTGGGTCATACCTATAACCCCAGCAGTAAGGAAGTGTGGGTAAGAGGATTGTAGTCCAAGGTCAGCCCCATACAAAATGTGTGATCCCATCCAAAAAAATAACTAAAGCAAAAATGGGCTGGGGACATGGTTCAAGTAGTAAAGCATGTGCCTGAGGCCCTGAGTTAAAACCAAAAAAAATAATTAATTAATTAACCAAGGAAATGAAGGACTTGTGCAACAAAAACTACAAAACATTGATGGAAGCAACTAAAGAAGGCACAAATAGATGGAAACAGATGCAAAGATATCTCATGTCATTGATTAGAAGAATTACCATTGTTAAAGTGTCCACACTATCCAAAGCAAGTTCCAGATTAAATGCAATGCCTACTCAAATTCTAAGAACATATTTCACAGAAATATAAGAAGCAATCTTAAACTTTATATACAACCACAAAGACCCTGGATAGTCAAGGCAATCTTGAGCCAGAAGAACAAAGCTAGAGACAACACACTACTTGACTTCAAAATATACTAAAAAACAAGCTCACAAACCAATGAAACAGAATAGAAAGCCCACAAATAAATTTATATATTTATGGCTACTTTATTTTTTGACAAAATTGCCAAGAACATAGGATGGCAAAAACAGTCTCTTCCATAAGTGGTGTTAGGAAAACTGGATATCCACACATAGAAGAAAGAAATTAGTCCCTTATATGACACCATATACAACAACTAATTCAAAACGTTTAAAGACTTAAACATACAACCAGAAAGTATAAAATTACTAGAAGAAAACATAGGAAGTAAACTCAACAATATTGGCCTGGGAAATGATTTTTGGATATGACTCTAAAAGCATAAGTAACAAAAGTCAAAATAGACAAATGAGATTATATCAAACTAAAATACTTCTGCAGAGCAAATGAAACAATTAACAGAGTGAGGAGTAAACCTATACAATGGGATAGAATAATTGCAAACCACTCATCTGATAAGGGATTAATATCCAAAATATATAATGAATTCAGAAAAACCAACAGCAAGAAAACAAATAATGATTAAAAATGGGAAAATAGTTATTATTGGAGAAGACTCACAGGGGTAAGATTATGGATTAGAAGATTGTTCTGTGCAATTCTGTGGCTGAGAAGAGTCAGGTCAACAATGGAGAAATTACATTTCCCAGAAGATAAAGGGAGAAAAAACACAGGGAATCAAGAAGGTAGAAACAGGAGAGCCTAAAAAAATATCCAAGAAA
The DNA here is from genome assembly GCF_047511655.1 of Castor canadensis. NCBI lineage: Eukaryota > Metazoa > Chordata > Mammalia > Rodentia > Castoridae > Castor > Castor canadensis. The sequence goes on along the minus strand of NC_133405.1, from coordinate 45,522,631 downwards.
GAGAAAGGTGATACAGAAAAAGGCAGGAAGTGCTTCACACCTCAAACTGGTTCCCCATGGTTAGAGGAAATGGAAGCCACAAACACATGATAAGCCTAGCTGGAAAATGAAGGTGACCCAATGATAAAAACTCTGGCTATCCTACCCACAAGAGAAACCCAGGGTTCCTTCAAGCCTTAAACCCATTGCATGTATTTGGCCTGAAAGTGACTTCTCCGGCATGGCAGGATATTTTTGAAGTGGAAAGTCATTGCATCACTTCCCATGTCTCTGGGTGTTTTAACCAGGAACCATCTCAAGACAGCAAGCCTATTATTTGAGAGTAAGTGATTCTGGAGATTAGAAACACAGAGCAACCTTTACTCAGGGTCCCTAGGAACAACCTGCTACAATGACTAGGTGGGGGATGGCCATAAAAGAAAGTCATGGAAAGAGGGGAGGGTCTGATGCAGACCTGCTGAGAAATTTAAATAGTGGGGAGCTCAGCCTGTGGAGGGTATGGCCATCAGTGACCTGGCCCTCTGTGGTGAGGAACAAAACACAATCCCTGCAGATAACTGCAGGGGGCCATGCCTGAAAGCACCAAATCTGGGGCAATGGATTGCTCAGTTCCCACAGCTCCCTCCCCACCTCCTGAGTTTTACTGTGGAGCTGGGTTTGAAAGTGTCAAGACTGAGATCAGCAAAGTGCTCAGTTCCATAGCTCCAACTCTGCTCCCTGTGGTTTACTGTGGGAGAAACTGAGATGGAAAATTTTTCCTGCCTCATGGTTTCCCCCCTCTAGTACAGAACTCAGCATTCTGTTTGTATCTCTCACTCTCCTACGCATAGGCCTCAGCATTGATTTTGTCATGCCTGCAGGTGCATAGATTAAAGAGCCTCTGGGCCAAGTGAGAACATGCACAACCCACATGACATGAAGCTCATTGACACTAGCAGTGGTTCCTGATATGCAAAGAATAGAAGCCTCTGGAAAGAATGTAACCTTGAAGCTGACAACATGTCCTTGGCTAGTCCTGCACTCATCCTGCATACAGCACCAACCTGGTTGGTGGGAATAGAAAGGAATTGCAATAGACTCCAACTATTAAGCACTACCTCTCCTATACCAGGTGCATTCCAATACTAGAGGACCCAGAAAAGAAAGGTTGTCAACCCAATCCAAAAGTTCTTAGCTGGAAGAATTTTCTTTTCACTTCTCTTTTTTTTCTTTCTTTTTTGCCTTTTTCCTCTTACTTTTACATAATTTTAAACCTGTTTTTCTTTAATGATTGTTTGGATTTTTCATTTCTTTCTCTTTTCTCACATTCTTTCCTTTCTCACATTTTTTCCTTTTTCTGTCTTCTTTCTTTAAACCATTTCCCCACCCTCTTCTTATTTCACTATTTTATTATTATTATTACTCTTATCTTTATTAATGTTTAACGTTCTAGTTTATTCTGAATTATTTTTGCCCCTTACTTTTCTGTGGTTATTGGTGGTATAGTTGTTTTTAAGGGTTTTTTAAAATTAGATTTCCATATCTGGTTGCCTTTTGTATTGCTGTTACTGTGTTTTGTTTCCTCTTTGAGTGGTACTGAGGATCAAGTCTTCATGAGAAGTCTGCTCATGAAGAAGACCTTCATACAAAAGAGGAAAACATATCCATTCCAGCAGTTGCATAAATCTAAACAATAAAACACAAGAAATATGAAAAAACAAGGCATCATGACTCCCCTCAAAGCTTATAACTCTTTAGTAACTGAATCCAAAGATATGAAAGGGGATGAAATGTCAGACAAAAATTCAAAAGACTCAATTAAAAATGATCAGTTGTTCCAAACAGGATACAAATAAACATCTGAAAAAATTAAAGAAGACAATATAGAATATGAGAGATTCTGAAAAAGAACCAAACAATGTTGGAAATGAAAAGCTCAATAAATCAAACAAAATGTCACTTGAAAGCCTCACCTTTATGCTACTTCAAGTGGAAGAAAGAATATCAGGGCCTGAAGAAAAAATAAGAAATTATTTTTTAAGCAGAACTTAAAATACCTTTGAACACAATTAAAAGATAAACTTTAAGATAAATAGGTCTAGTCACTGGAGTAGAGGCACAGGTTAAGGGCATATAAAATATAGTCAATGAAACAATATCTGAAAATTCTCCAAGCTGTGAGAAAGATATGGATATAAAGGTACAAGAGGCATTTAGAACCCAAAAAGACATGGCTGGAAAAGAACCTTTGGCATCATATTATAGTTAATCTGCCAAAATTACAGAACAAAGAATATTGAAAACTGCAAGAGAGAAGTGCCAAGGTACTTATGAGGCAAACCCAGCAGGGGAATAAAAGCAGATTTTACAGCAGACACTGTAAAGGTGATGAGGGTATGGAATGGTGTACTTCAAACCATTAAAGAAAATAATTGCCAACCTAGACTACTACATCCAGCAAGGTAATACTTCAGAATCAATGGAGAAATAAAGAACTCCCAAGATAATCATAAACTAAAGGAATTCATGATGAATGAAGACATTAGAAGATGGAAAGACATCCCATGCTCATGGATTGCCAGAATCAATATTGTGAAAATGGCTATACTACTAAAAACACTGTATATGTTCAGTGCAATTTCTATCAAAATTCCAATTAGTTTCTTCACTGAGATAGAAAAGTCAATCCTAAAGTTCATATGAAGCACAAAAGACCTCAAATAGCCACAGCAATCCTGACCAAAAAGAGCAACACTCTTCAGGTATCACAATACATGACTTCAAACTATACCACAGAGCCATAGTAATAAAAACAGCATGGTACTGGCACAAAAGAGACATGAACACCAATGGAATAGAATGGAAGATCCTGACACAAATCCATGCAGCTACAGACATTTAATTTTCAAAAAAGGAGCCCAAAGTATAAACTGGAGGAAAGATAGCCTCTCAACAAATGGTGCTGGGAAAACTGTATATATCCACCAGTAGAAGATTGAAACTAGATCCCAGCTTCTCACCTTGTAGTAGCATCAATTCAAAATAGATTAAAGATCTTAATGTAAGATCTGAAAAAGTGAAATTAATCCAGGCAAAATAGGGAACACACTTGACTGCACAGACATAGGTAATACTTTATGAATGGAACTCCAATAGCTCAGCAATTAAGAGAAAGGATTGACAAATGGGACTCTGTGAAACTAAAAAACTTCTGCACAGCAAAGGAAACAGTCACCAGACTGAAGAGACAGCCTACACAATGGAAGATAATGTTTGCTAACTATACATTTGACAAGGGAACTCAAAAAAATAACCTTGAAAAGGATCAACAACACACTGAATAAAAGGGCAGATAAACTGAACAGACAATGCTCAACAAAAGTACAAATGGCTAACAAATATATAAGGAAATGCACAGCATCCATGGCCATAAAGGAAATACATATCAAAATGACACTGAGATTCCACCTTACCCCAGTCAGAATGGCTATCATTGATAAGGCAAACAATAGATGCTGTTGAGGATGTGTGGAACACTCCTATGCTGTTGGTGGGAATGTAAATTAGTGAAACCATTATGGAAAACAGTATGGAGGTTTCTCAAAAAACTAAGACTAGAACTCCCACAAGATCCAGAGATACCTCTCCTGGACATATACCAGAAGGAATGTGCTCCAAGATATGATAGAGCCAAGTGTACACCCATATTTGTTGCAGCACTATTCATAATAGCCAAGCTTTGGAAACAGCCCAAATGGTCCACAACCGATGAATGGATTAAGAAAATGTGGTATATCTACACAATGGAGTACTATTCAGCTATAAAGAAGAATGGAATTATGTTATTTGCAGGTAAATGATGAACTGGAGAACATCATGTTAAGTGAAGTAAGCCAGGCTCAAAAGACCAAAGGTCATATGCTTTTCCTCATATGTGGAAGCTAGACCTATAAGACAAATGTGCACACAAATACATATATTATCTTATATACTTATATACATACTTATACATATATGTATGCATATGGTAAGAGAGAACAAGATTGTATTAGTGGGTCTGTCTAAAGTGACTAAGGGAGGTGGGAGAGGGAAAGAGAATGATAGAAAATGAAACATATTGAAATATTGCATCTATGTGTGAAGAAAATATAATGTAATGCACTGTAAGCTGTTGAACAGGGGAGCAGGACAGTAGAGAAAGAGTAAGTATTAGGGTGAGGTAATCTAATTAAAGCATGATATATACGTGGCTGAAATGACAAGGTGAAACCCCCTTGGAATATCAATAAGCATTTAAAAAATGAAGGATAAGAAAGTAAAACAGGTCCTTTCTGGGGTGGGTACCAGAGAGAGGGGGGAGGGCATAATAAAATGGTGAATGAGGATGAATATGGTGAATGTATTTTACATTCATGTATGAAAACACAAGAATGAAATCTGTTGAAATTATTCTAAGAAGGGGGGAGGACAAAGAGAGAGAATGATGGAGGGGGTGAATCTAAGCTATAAACAGATATGCAAATATCACAATGTATCCCCCTGTACAACTATTACATGCTAATAAAAAATTTACAAAACGGAATTCATGATGATTAAGCCAGCATTGTAAAAGGTATTTAAAGGAATCCTATATACAGAGGAGAAAGAAAAAGAACCCCAATTGTGAGAAGCTGGGAAAGAATAAATCTCACTAGAAGAATAGATAAGTAATAAGAATTAGGAAAGAAGCAAGCATTATTAGTTCAATTAAATCTGTAAGATGAATAAAGAAGTGAGAAAAGAATATAGAGTATTTGAAACAACCAGAAAGAAAACAAACAACAGAAATTTGTACATACATTTCCATAGTAACCCTGAATGTAAATGGTATTACTCCTCCAATTAAAAGAAACAGATTGAACTGAAGGAATTTTAAAACAAGTCCTGACTTTGCTGTCTGGAAGAAGCTTACCTCACTGACAAAGACATACATAGACTGCAAGTGAAATGGCAGAGAATGATATTCCAAGAAAATGGAATCTGAAAACAAGAAGGAGTGGGTATAGTCATATCTAATAAAGTGTACTTTAAGCCAAAATTTTTCAGAAAAGACAAAGAAGGTCAAAACATATTGATGAAGTTATAACATTTGTGAACATATATGTACTAAACATCACTGTACCCAATTTCATAAAATAAACATTACTGGACATAAAAGAACAGATAGGCCCCAAAGCAGTAAATAGTGTGTGACTTTTACACTCCACTCTCACCAAGATTGACCATCCAGGCAATAAAATATCAAGGAAAGTTAGGAGTCAAATTACATAATAGATCTAATGAACTCAACAGTATATTCTATCCAACAGCAGCAGCTCATGGAACTTTCTCCAAAAAAGATCATATTCTAGGTCATAAAACAAGTTAACAAACATAAAAATTGAAATATTTCTTGTATTTTATTGAATCATAATAGAATGAAATCAGAAACCAAGAGCAAGAGAAACCATACAAATACATAGAGATCAAACAATACACTTTTGAATGGTCAGTGGGTCATTAAAGAAATTGGGGGTGGGGGATAAGAAAATACCTTGAATAAAATGAAAACGCAACACATTAAAATCTGTGTGGCACAGTGAAGGCACTTCTGTGAGGAAAGTTTATAGCTATGAATGCCTACATAAAAAAGTCAGGGAGATCTCAGGTAATAACCTAATTATACATCTCACATTCTTAGAAAAACAAGAATAAGCCAAACCCAAAATCAATAGAAAAAAATGTTAACTATCAGAGCTTAAATTAATGAAGACACACACTTTGAAATTTTTCTTTGAAAAGATAAACAAGATCTACAAATCATTAATCAAACTAACCAAAAGAAAGAGGAAGAAGACCTAAATTAATAAAATTGGAGATGAAAAAGAGGCTCTCACAATAGATACCAGTGACCAGAGGATCATTAGGGACTATTTGGAAAACTTGTATTCCAATAAACTGGAAAATCTAGATGCACACTACTTACCAAAACTGAATAAAAAGAGACGCGGACAAGGTGAGCTTAGCAGTACTGTGGTACTCCAACAGACAACCCTGGGCCAAATCAGCATAGCCCCCTGGACAGACCGACCTCCACCCGGGGAAAAAAGAGAAACTGAGTAATAAGCAATAAGAACAATAAAGACACAGGAGAAAGAGGGTGGGGCGCACTGAGTGCCAAAGATTGGGGGAAGGGAATCCTTCCTGGAACTGTAAATAAACAAGCCAGGCCGGCAGGAGTGGGGGTGCGCGCCCAGCAACCAGGAGTGGGAAAGCTTGTGAGAGTGGTGGTGGAGGGAGGAAAACTCAAAAGGACAGGGGGAGGTATAAACAATGTGTTTATACCATGTGAGCTATAAACAAACATGGCGGCTGGCAGGAACAGCAGCACCGCCCAGTAATCAGGAGTGGAAAAACTTGTAAAAGTGGTGGTGGAAGGAAAACTCCACAGGAGAGGGGGGAAGACCCACTTCCTACTTGAGCTGTAAGCAAATAAGCAGGCCTGAGAAAGCAGGTGCAGTATAATCTCCCCCAGAGTGCTTGGAAAGGGGAAAGCTTGTAGCAGCTGCTCGCTCACAGGAGAACTCTGAGTAAACAAAGCCTGCAGGGCCAGGTGAGTGCTAAGCTCACCCCTGAGATCTGCATAAGTAATGCCTCCAGCAACAGCAGGCTGACAGCAGTGGGCAGGCAAGCCACAGCCGCAGATGCCATTCACAGAACTGTCTCCAGACTCTTTTTTTTTCTCTCCCTACCTTTGATAAGAAAACAAGCGAACTACACCTGCATGCTGAAAAACTTACTGAAACTGTATTGCATTTGAACTTGGGAAACTTTGTGGGGTTTTTTTTGTGCAGTTTTGTTCTACTTTATGCATCCCCTTTGATGAGACAACTACAGAACAACATCTGAGGCACCATCTCCAGGACTGGAGACTGAGACGGACACCAAAATTATTAAGACTGAAACTTCATTGCATTTGAACTTGGAGGTTTTTTATTTTAATTTTCTATTTTTCATTTTGTTTTATTTTATTTTCATATATACATATATATTACTTTCATTTACTTATTTTTTATTTTTATTCTTATCTTTATTCTTTTTATTTTTTATTTTCAATCCTCTCTGTCTCTCTAATGCCTGTTCACCTTACTGTCAATTAGTACACTAATGCTCCCTGTTTACTTTGAAACTTTTTTGTTTGATTCTTTATTTGTTTTTTCCCACTTGTCTGTTTATTTGTTTTTACCTTTTCTTTAACTTCTTGCTTTCCATCTCCTCTCACCCTTCCATTCTAAATATTACCATTGTTATTATTACAAGCTAGAAAATACTTAATTGCACACAGTACAGGGACAGTAACAACACCAAGGACAATCACGGGAAGACAGAAAAAACAGGGAAACAGCGGATCATTGATGAAATAAAGGAGGAAATTAAAAAGTTCCTGGAAGTCAATGAAAATGAAAACACAACCTACTGGAACCTATGGGACACAGAAAAGGCAGTCCTGAGAGGAAAGTTTATAGCCATGAGAGCATATATTAAAAAGACTGAAAGATCCCAAATCAATGACCTAATGAAACATCTCAAACTCCTAGAAAAACAAGAACAAGCAAATCCCAAAACAAATAGAAGGAGAGAAATAATAAAAATAAGAGCTGAAATCAACGAAATAGAAACCAAAAAAAACATACAAAGAATTAATGAAACAAAAAGTTGGTTCTTTGAAAAAATAAACAAGATCAATAGACCCCTGGCAAACCTGACTAAAATGAGGAAAGGAAAAAACCCAAATTAGTAGAATCAGGAATGCAAAAGGAGAGATAACAACAAACACCATGGAAGTTCAGGAAATCATCAGAGACTACTTCAGAACCTATATTCAAATAAATTTGAAAATCTTAAAAAAATGGACAGATTTCCAGATACATATGATCATCCAAATCTGAACCGAGAGGAAATTAATCACCTGAATAGATCTATAACACAAAATGAAATTGAAGCAGCAATCAAGAGTCTCCACCAAAAGAAAAGTCCAGGACCTGATGGATTCTCTGCTGAATTCTATCAGACCTTTAAAGAAGAACTGATACCAACCCTCCATAAACTGTTCCACGAAATAGAAAGGGAAGGAAAACTGCCTAACACATTTTATGAAGCCATTATTACACTTATCCCAAAACCAGGCAAAGACACCTCCAAAAAGGACAACTATAGGCCAATCTCCTTAATGAACATTGATGCAAAAATCCTCAACAAAATAATGGCAAACCTAAATCAACAACACATCAAAAAGATCATTCACCACGACCAAGTAGGCTTCATCCCAGGGATGCAGGGGTGGTTCAACATATGAAAATCAATAAACGTAATAAACCACATTAACAGAAGCAAAGACAGAAACCACTTGATCATCTCAGTAGATGCAGAAAAAGCCTTTGATAAGATCCAACACCATTTCATGATAAAAGCTCTAAGAAAACTAGGAATAAAAGGAAAGTACCTCAACATTATAAAAGCTATATATGACAAACCTACAGCCAGCATTATACTTAACGGAGAAAAACTGAAACCATTCCCTCTAAAATCAGGAACCTGACAAGGATGCCCACTATCTCCACTCCTATTCAACATAGTACTGGAATTCCTAGCCAGAGCAATTAGGCAAGAAGAAGGAATAAAAGGAATACAAATAGGTAAAGAAGCTGACAAAATATCCCTATTTGCAGATGACATGATCCTATACCTTAAAGACCCAAAAAACTCTACTCAGAAGCTTCTAGACATCATCAATAGCTACAGCAAGTTATCAGGATATAAAATCAACATAGAAAAATCAGTAGCATTTCTATACACTAATAATGAGCAAACTGAAAAAGAATGTATGAAAACAATTCCATACAATAGCCTCAAAAAAAATCAAATACCTAGGTGTAAACCTAACAAAAGATGTGAATGACCTCTACAAGGAATACTATACACTTCTGAAGAAAGAGATTGAGGAAGACTATAGAAAGTGGAGAGATCTCCCATGCTCATGGATTGGTAGAATCAACATAGTGAAAATGTCTATACTCCCAAAAGTAATCTACAGGTTTAATGCAATTCCCATCAAAATTCCAATGACATTCATTAAAGAGATTGAAAAATCTACCATGAAATTTATAAGGAAACACAAGAGGCCATGAATAGCCAAGGCAATACTCAGTCAAAAGAACAATGCAGGAGGTATCACGATACCTGACTTCAAACTATATTACAAAGCAATAACAATAAAAACAGCATGGTACTGGCACGAAAACAGACATGAAGACCAGTGGAATAGAATAGAGGACCCAGATATGAAGCCACACAACTATAACCAACTTGTCTTTGACAAAGGAGCTAAAAATATATGATGGAAAAATAGCAGCCTCTTCAACAAAAACTGCTGGGAAAACTGGTTAGCAGTCTGCAAAAAACTGAATCTAGATCCGTGTATACCACCCTATACAAATATTAACTCAAAATGGATCAAGGATCTTAATATCAGACCACAAACTCTAAAGTTGATACAGGAAAGAGTAGGAACTACTCTGGAGTTAGTAGGTATAGGTAAGAACTTTCTCAACGAAACCCCAGCAGCACAGCAACTAAGAGATAGCATAGATAAATGGGACCTCATAAAACTAAAAAGCTTCTGTTCATCAAAAGAAATGGTCTCTAAACTGAAGAGACTACCCACAGAGTGGGAGAAAATATTTGCCAGCTACACATCAGACAAAGGACTGATAACCAGAATATATACGGAAGTTAAAAAACTAAATTCTCCCGAAACTAATGAACCAATAAAGAAATGGGCAAGTGAACTAAACAGAACTTTCTCATAAGAAGAAACTCAAATAGCCAAAAAACACACGAAACAATACTCACCATCTCTAGCCATAAAGGAAATGCAAATTAAAACCACACTAAGATTCCACCTCACCCTTGTTAGAATAGTCATCATTAGCAACACCACCAACAACAGGTGTTGGCGAGGATGGGGGAAAAAGGAACCCTCTTACACTGTTGGTGGGAATGTAAACTAGTACAACCACTCTGGAAAAAAATTTGGAGGCTACTTAAAAAGCTAAACATTGATCTACCATTTGATCCAGCAATACCACTCTTGGGGATATATCCAAAAGACTGTGACACAGGTTACTCCAGAGGCACCTGCACACCCATGTTTATTGCGGCACTATTCAGAATAGCCAAGTTATGGAAACAGCCAAGATGCCCCACCACTGACGAATGGATTAAGAAAATGTGGTATCTATACACAATGGAATTTTATGCAGCCATGAAGAAGAATGAAATGTTATCATTCGCTGGTAAATGGATGGAATTGGAGAACATCATTCTGAGTGAGGTTAGCCTGGCCCAAAAGACCAAAAATCATATGTTCTCCCTCATGTGCGGATATTAGATCAAGGGCAAACACAACAAGGGGATTGGACAATGAGCACATGATAAAAGCAAGAGCACACAAGGGAGGGGTGAGGATAGGTAAGACACCTAAAGAATTAGCTAGCATTTGTTGCCCTCAATGCAGAGAAGCTAAAGCAGATACCTTAAAAGCAACTGAGGCCAATAGGAAAAGGGGACCAGGAACTAGAGAAAAGGTTAGGTCAAGAAGAATTAACCTAGATGGTAATACACATGCACGGGAAATCAGTGTGAGTCAACTCCCTGTATAGCTACCCTTATCTCAACTAGCAAAAACCCTTGTTTCTTCCTATTATTGCTTATACTCTCTCTTCAACAAAATTAGAGATAAGGGCAAAATAATTTCTGCCAGGTATTGATGGGGTGGGTGGTAGAGGGAAGTGGTGGAGTGGGTGGTAAGGGAGGGGGTGGGGGCAGGGGGGAGAAATGACCCAAGCCTTGTATGCACATATGAATAATAAAACAGTAAAAAAAGGACCTAAATAGGTAAAAAATAAACAATCAGTTTGAAGCAGTGATAAAAAGTCTCTCAAAAAAGAAAAGAAAAGCCCAAGTCTGTGTAGATTTACTACAGATTTTATCATAGTTTGAAAGAACTAACATCAATGTACCCCAAACTATTCCACAAAATAGAAAGGGATGGAACACTTCAAACTCACTCAATAAAGCCAGTATTACCTTTGTACCAAGACTGGAAAAGGACACGACAAAAAAGAAAACTATTGACCATCAATCTTGATGAACATAGACACAAAAATCTTCAACAAAATACTTGCGAGCCAAATTCAACCACACAAGAATCACACAACATGATAAAGTTGGTTTCATTTTAGGGATGCAAGGATGGCTCAACATATGGAAATCAATAAATGTAATACAGTACATATTTAGAATCAATGATAAAAATCACATGATCATCTGGAGAGATGCAAAAAAGTCTTTGACAAAAATTCAACATCCCTTCATAATAGAAACCCTCCTGAACAAACTAAGTATAGAAGGATCATAGCTCAATAAGGACTTTATATGACAAATGCATAGTCAACGTCATATTGAGTGAGGAAAAACTGACCTGTTTTCTCTAAAATTCTAACGCTTCTAAAGTCAGCAATGACACCAGGGTTTCCACTCTCACCACTCTTAATCAATATAGTACTTGAAATTTTAACCAGAGAAATAAGGCAGGAGAAAGAAATTAAAGGGATACAAATAGGAAAGGAAGAAGTTAAATTATACCTATTTGCAGTTGCTATGATCCTATACCTACAAGATCATAAAGACTCCACAAGAAGAATCTTATATCTGATTAAAAATTCAACAAAGTAGAAGGTTACAAAATCAACAAAAAATCATTTTCTTTTCTATATACTAGTAATGAACACGCCAACTAAGTAATCAGGAAAATAATCCTATTCATTGTAGCCTAAAAAAAATACCTAGGAAGAGTCCAAATTAAGGAGGAAAAAGGCTTCTACAATGAAAACTATACACCTCAAGGAAGGAAACTGAAGAAGTCACTAGAAAATGGAAGGACTACCCCTGATCACGGATTGGCAGAATTAATATTGTGAAAATGCCCATATTATCCAAAATGGTTACTGATTCAATGCAATACCTATCAAAATTCCAATGACATTCTTCAAAGAACTAGAAAGAAATCCTAAAATTCATATGGAAGCACAAAAAATCCCAAATAGCCAAAGCAATCCTTAGCAAAGAGAATAATGCTGGAGATATCATAATACCTGATTTCAAATTATAGTACAGAGCCACAGTAACAAAAACAACACAGTACTTGTAATCAAAACAACACAGTACTTGTAATCAAAACAGACATACAAACCAATGAAATATAACAGAGGGTCCAGAAAAAACCCACACAGTTACAGCCATCTGATTCTTGACAAGGTGCCAAAAACTTATTTTGGAGAAAAGACAATCTCTTTAATGAATGGTGCTGGGAAAACTGGATATCCATTTGTGAAAAAGTGAAACTAGATCCCTAGATTCCTAGATCCCTGAACCAAAATCAACTCTAAATGGATTAAAGACCTTAATGTCAATTCCAAAACTTCGAAACTACTAGTGGAAGACATAGGGGAAGCTTTCAAGACACAGGTAAAGGCAACAACTTTCTAAGTAGGACTCTAATAGCTCTGGAAATAATAGCAAGTATTGACAAACATGTTTGCATTAAATAAAAACGTTACTACATAGCAAAGAAAAAAATTACCACAGTGAAGAGACAGCCTACAGAATGAGATAAAATGTTTGCCAGCCATTCTTCCAACAGAGAATTAATATCCAGAATATATAAAGAAGTTAACACTAATATGAAGATAATGAAACTCATCAAACACTGAAAAAGGAGGGAGAAGCGAGAATGGCTAAGTGAATATAATAAAGGGAGTGAACTTGTTCAAATTACACTGTACACATCTGTGGTGCACATCTATGGAATTATCACAATGAAACACCCTTGTACTATTAATATATGCTAATAAAATAGTCGTTTACAAAAAATTAACAACAAAAGAGAAATAGTCCAACCAATAAAGGGGAAATGGGCTGGAGGTGTGCCTCAAGTGGTAGAGCTCTTGACTGGCAAACATGAACCCCTGAGTTCAAACCACAGTGCAGACTAAAAAAAAATAAATTAATGAAAATAAATGGACAGATTAACTGAACTGACACTTTTCAAATGAAGAAATACAAATGGATAATAAATATATGAAAAAATTTCAACATATTTAACCATCGGGGAAATGCAAATCAAAACTACATTGAGATTCCATCTCACCCCAGTCAGAGTGACCATCATCAAGGAAACAATAACACAACAAATGCTAATGTGGAGAAAAGCAACCCTTAAACAGTGTTGGTGAGAATGTAAATTAGTGCAGCACTATAAAAATCAGTATGGAATTTTCTCAAAAATATAAAAAATAAGATTGTCATATAACTTGAAGGAATCCAAGTCAGCATACTTTAGAGACACCTGCACAACCATATTTATCACGGATCTTTATATAACCACCAAGTTATGTAATCAATTTAGATGCCCAGAAAGAGATGAATAGATTATGAAAATGTAGCATATGCACACAATGGAGTATTATTCAGCAATAAAGAAGAATGAAACATATCATGTGAGGGAAAATGAATGGGATTAGAGATCATCATGTTAAGGAAAACAATCCAGAATCAGAAAATCAAATATTACATGGTTTCTTTCATATGTGGAAGGTAGGAGGAAAAAAAAAAGATGATATGAAAGTAGAAGAGGTATTATTTCACAAGGGAAAGTGGATCAAAGGGAGGAGTAAGGGTAATAATATTTTGATCATATATATGATCAAAATATGTTATATACATGTATGAATATGTCCCAATGAAATCCAATATTCTATATAATTAATATGTGGCAATAAAAAAAATAAATGGAAGCTGTATACACATTTATCAAAAGAAGACATTCAAAAAGCCAATAGATATAATGCTCAACATTACTGATCATCAAGGAAATGCTCATTAAAAACACAATGAGGATTGGAGGTGTGGCTCAACTGGTATAGTGTCTGCCTAGCAAGCATGAGGATCTGAGTCCAATCCCCAGTACCACCCCCATCAAAAAGGAAATTTCAAACCCCAGTACCACCAAAAAAAATAAACCACAATGAGTTGTAATATTATCAAAAAGGCAAGAAATAATGTGTGTTGGAAAGAGTGTGGAGATAAGGACACCCGTGTATACTGTTGGGTGCAAATGTAGATTTGTGTATCCATTATGGGGAACAGTATGGATCTACCCTAAGGAATAAAAACATAAAACTATCAGATAACTCAGCAATTCCAGTACTGGGTATATAGCCAAATAAATGAAATCAGTTTTTCTAGGAGATATTCCCTCTCTCATGCTCATCACAGCATTATTCACACAACCAAGATATGAATCAAGATAAATTCCTATTGATAGATGAATATATTTTTAATGTAGTACACATACACAATGGAATACTATTGTCTTAAAAAGGAAGAAACCCTGAATTTGTGACATCATGGAAGAGCCTGGAGGACATTACAGCAAGTGAAATAATTGAGGCACAGAAAGTCAGCTATTGCATGATCTCACTTATGTGTAGAATCTGGAAAAGTTAAGTCTATAGATGCAAACAGTAGAATGATGGTTAAAGTCAGGGAAGATGTTGATGAAGGGTAAAAAAAGAATTAGATTAATGCAATAGGTTCAGGACATCTGTTGTGCAACATGGAGACTGTAGTTAATAACTTGAAAATCACTAATAGAGCAGATTTTTTAAGTGTTCTCACCAAAAAACGATAAAGCTATGAAGTAATGAATACATTACTTAGTTCTATTTAGTCATTCCACAATATTCACATATTTAATAACAATGTGCAAAATAAATATATATATAATTATTATGTAATTAAATTTGTCAGTTGAAAGAAAGAGGAAGGAAGGAAGGAAGGAAAGAAAAACAAAGAGAAAAAGAAGGTCATGTCCACTCAACTCATCCCTTGACATCTTTGTATCATACTTCCCTCCATTTTCTTCTTCTAGGTGATTCTGCAGAGCTCATCTTCCTGTGTCAGCA
This sequence comes from Castor canadensis, assembly GCF_047511655.1. NCBI lineage: Eukaryota > Metazoa > Chordata > Mammalia > Rodentia > Castoridae > Castor > Castor canadensis. The sequence goes on along the minus strand of NC_133405.1, from coordinate 45,507,548 downwards.
GCAGCTGTCCCTGCTGGTTTTGTTGAGGAGAATAATAATGCCTTACCACAAAATTCTTGGAGAAGGTCAGGTATAGACAGTATGAGGATGACCTGCAAATGATTTTTAATTCAATTTCTGTTTTCTTTGGATTTCAAAAGGGACTTTTCTCCCTTCAATAAAGATAAAGCTGATGAAAAAAATAAGAGGGGAACAAGTAATGCTTCAAGGGCCTCTTCTCTGACTCTATTCTTCTACAGCTGTGGCTGCCTATAACTCTTAATGTAGCACATCCTTCTTTTTAAAATGTTATTCTTTTGGTTTCCATGACACTGTACACTGACCTGATCTCATCTACCAGTCTCACCACCACATACATTTCTTCCTCTTCTTTTTTTCCTCCTTTTTATTAGCATATCATATGTTAATTGTACAAAGAGGTTTCACTTTGATATTTCCATACATGAATATAATGTACTTTGATCAGATTCACCCCCTATTACTCCTTCTTATCCCCCTCCCACTTTTAAAACAATTTTAGTGGGTTTCATTATTCTGTTTTCATACATGTTTATGAGGTATTTCAATCATATTCACACTCCCTCTTCACCTTAGTCCTTTTATCTTCCTGCCCTCTTCTGACTCCCACCCCAAAAGAATCTTCCCATTTAAAATTCATGTCATTATTGTTTTAGGTCTAGATTTTGCATATGAGGGAAAATATGAAATATTCTTTCTCATTATGGCTTATTTTACTTAACATGATGATTTCTAGTTCCATCCATTTTCCTATAAACAACATAATTTCATTCTTTCTTATGATTGAATAATGCATCATTGTGTATACATACCATATTTTCTTCATCCATTCATCAGTTGATGGACACCTATGATGATTCCACAGTTTGGCTATTGTAAATCATGGGTGTGCAGGTATCTTTATTGTATGCAGATTTACATTCCTTAGATATTTGCCCAGGAATGGTATAGCAGGATCATATGGTAGAACTGTCTAGTTTTTTGAAGAACTTTCATACAGATTTCCATAGTGGCTGGACTAATTTACATTTCTAACTAGAGCAGATAATGGTTCCCTTCCCTCCCAACCCCACCCTCCATCCTCAACAGTGTTGTCGTTTGTTGTCTTGATGATAGCCATTCTGACTGGAGTAAGATGGAATCTCAGTGTCATTTTGATTTGCATTTCCTACAGATGTTGAATATTTCTTCCTGTATTTATTGGCCATTTGAACTTCTTCTTTTAAGAACTGTCTGTTCAATTCATTTGCCTATTTATTAATTGGATTTTTTTCTTTTGGTGTTTTACCTTTGGATCTCTTTATATATTCTGGACATTAATTATTTATCCAATGAATACCTGGCAAAGATTTTCTTCCATTGTATGGGTTGTCTCTTGATTCTGGAAATTGTTCCTTTGATGTACAGAAGCTTTTAAATTCAATACAATCCTATTTGTTAATTCTTGCTCTTCTATGCTAAGCAATTGGAGTCCTATTCAGAAAATAATTGCCTATGCCTATATCTTCATGTGTTTTCCCTACATTTTCCTGTAGCAAACTTTTAAGTTTTACATTAGGATTTTGATCCATTTTGAATCACCTTTTGTACAAAGAGATAGGGATCTAGTTTCAGTCTTCTACATGTTTATGTCCAGTTTTTCCCAGCATCATTTGTCGAAGAGGCTGACTTTCTCTAACTTATGTTTTTGACGCCTTAATTGAAAATTATATTCACCACCACTTTCTTTCTTTTTCTACCTTTGATGTATCACATTCATAATTTTATTCCCCAAATGTGGATACTTCAGTTCAGCCTTTGGTTCTCTGCTTTTCTCTATGTGTATGTTCTCTCACTCTGCTTCCAATGCCATCAAAATGAGCCTGACTACTCTTCTTTCTTAGAATGTTTCTAAGCTCCTTTCATTTTTTAGCACCCTGCTGGTTAATTCCATTTGGTTGTTTCACCTAAGCTTAGTACCTATTGAAATAAGTTAACTACTTTGTTACTCCTTCTGCAAAAGTGACTATTCTCACTTAACTTTTTCCACTAACAGACTATTTTTCTTTTTTTTAATTGTTTTATTATTCATATGTGCATACAATGTTTGGGTCATTTCTCCCCCCTGCCCCCACCCCCTCCCTTACCACCCACTCCGCCCCCTCCCTCTCCCCCCCACCCCCTCAATACCCAGCAGAAACTATTTTGCCCTTATTTCTAATTTTGTTGAAGAGAGAGTATAGGCAATAATAGGAAGGAACAAGGGTTTTTGTTGGTTGAGATAAGGATAGCTATACAGGGAGTTGACTCACATTGATTTCCTGTGCCTGTGTGTTACCTTCTAGGTTAATTCTTTTTGATCTAACCTTTTCTCTAGTACCTGTTCCCCTTTTCCTATTGGCCTCAGTTGCTTTAAGGTATCTGCTTTAGTTTCTCTGCATTAAGGGCAACAAATGCTAGCTAATTTTTTAGGTGTCTTACCTATCCTCACCCCTCCCTTGTGTGCTCTCACTTTTATCATGTGCTCAAAGTCCAATCCCCTTGTTGTGTTTGCCCTTGATCTAATATCCGCATATGAGGGAGAACATACAATTTTTGGTCTTTTGGGCCAGGCTAACCTCACTCAGAATGATGTTCTCCAATTCCATCCATTTACCAGCGAATGATAACATTTCATTCTTCTTCATGGCTGCATAAAATTCCATTGTGTATAGATACTACATTTTCTTAATCCATTCGTAACAGACTATTTTTCTACTCCTTTCTGTCAGTTTTCCTTACTCAATCAATCACAAAGTTCTCTCTAGTCTTCCTTCCCAATTATTTTCACATTATTCCTGCCTTTGCTTCCCACTGCCATTTCTCTAGTTATGGTCCTTACTCTATTACACCTACTTTACTATGCTGTTCCTGGTCCCTCTGACTCCTGTATTTTTTTCCTCTAAACCACTTAATTCCAGGTTCATCTTGTTAAATATATCATTCATGTGTGTCATTAGATACATAAAACTATTGTCTTCTCTTTGATGTCCTAACTCAGTATTTGGCATTTATTCTTTCTAGTAATATGGCCTAGTCTTGTTCACATTCATCTTCCATTACTTACAAAAATTCAACTCGGTTTCTCCACCTCAAGATTTCCATGCTATTGTCAATGTGTTCTGATTCTATATTATGAAAACTCTGAAAGGGACAACAATTGTGTCATATTGTCAATGCTCATTTTGATTTAGTATGGTTACCAATTTCTTTACTCTTTATTTCTTCATTTTTCCTAAACTGCATCCTTTAGAATAACTTTAGTTCTAGTTCAGATCTGCTAATGGACATCTTAGGTTTTGTTTGTTTGAAAAAAAATATTTCTAAGTGATTTTTGCCAACTGCAAATTTCTAGGTTAGTAGTTACTTTTTTAAATAATTGTTTACATTATTTTCTGGTTTCTTTTGTTACTTTTGGGATACCAGTTGTGAGTCTAATTTGATGGTAATTCACCATTTTTTTTTCATTCAGGCTTTTTTGTTTACTGGGATTTCACTATGATGGATTGTCTTTCTGTTTGCTGAAAACACTATTATATTTCCAGGTGCAGTTTTCTTTATATTTATCTTGTTTTCTGTTTTCATGACTTTAAATTTGTATGGATTTGAGCTTTGTTTCATTAGTTTGGGAAAAATTTTAACCATTATTTTCTCAAATATTTCTTCTGCCCTAGGGTTTTTCCTTTTCTCTTGGTTTGTGTCTATTTTATAACCAATGCTGTGCATTCTTGATTAATGTGAATATATAAGTTGAAACCAGATATATTCCTGCACTTCATTCTTTTTCATTGGAAAATTATTTTGCCCCTTGTAGTTCATTTGCCTTTCCATATGCTTTTATCTGATGTTTTTATACCTCAAAATTCATGTCAAAACCTAACCACCAATAGGGGCTATGGGGAGTCATGAAGATTTTGCCCTCATAAATGCAATTAATGCCCTTGCATAAGACATTTGAAGAGGCTTGTTTGCTTCTTCCACCATATGAGGATGTCCAAAGAGACACCTCTTTGAAGCAGAAAGTGAATTTTCACCAGACACAAAGTCTGTTGTTGCTTTCATTTTGTACTGCTCAACCTCCAGAACCGTAAGTAATAAATTTATGCTATTTATAAGTTACCCAGTCATGGTATTTTGTTATAGCAGGCAGACAAATGGACTAAGAAATTATATATATATATATATATATATATATATAGTATAAATTTGTCTATATCTACAAAAATTCCTGCTGAGATTTGAAAGAAATTTCTTATATCCATCAGCAGATATCTTTACTTTGCTGAGTCTTACATCCTATAACACAGCATTTGTCTACACTTATTTAGACTTAACATTTTTATTTCATTAATATTCAGTACTTCACTTTTTTGTATTTATACTTGAGCAACTAATTTTATTTATTTATATTGGGTTTTATGTTTTAGAAAGGATCTTGCTACTAGTACAACCACTCTGGAAAAATATTTGGAGGCTACTTAAAAAGCTAGACATCGATCTACCATTTGATCCAGCAATACCACTCTTGGGGATATACCCAAAAGACTGTTACTCCAGAGGCACCTGCACATCCATGTTTATTGCGACACTATTCACAATAGCCAAGTTATGGAAACAGCCAAGATGCCCCAGCACTGACGAATGGATTAAGAAACTGTGGTATCTATACACAATGGAATTCTATGCAGCCATGAAGAAGAACGAAATGTCATCATTCGCTGGTAAATGGATGGAATTGGAGAACATCATTCTGAGTGAGGTTAGCCTGGCCCAAAAGACCAAAAATCATATGTTCTCCCTCATATGTGGACATTAGATCAAGGGTAAACACAACAAGGGGATTGGACTATGAGCACATGATAAAAGCGAGAGCACACAAGGAAGGGGTGAGGATAGGTAAGACACCTAAAAAACTAGCTAGCATTTGTTGCCCTTAAAGCAGAGAAACTAAAGCAGATACCTTAAAGCAACTGAGGCCAATAGGAAAAGGGGAACAGGTACTAGAGAAAAGGTTAGATCAAAAAGAATTAGCCTAGAAGGTAACACTCACGCACAGGAAATCAATGTGAGTCAATGCCCTGTATAGCTATCCTTATCTCAACCAGCAAAAACCCTTGTTCCTTCCTATTATTGCTTATACTCTCTCTACAACAAAATTAGAAATAAGGGCAAAATAGTTTCTGCTGGGTATTGTGGGGGGGGAGAGGGAGGGGGTGGAGTGGGTGGTAAGGGAGGGGGTGGGGGCAGGGGGGAGAAATGAACCAAGCCTTGTATGCACATATGAATAATAAAAGAAAAATGAAAAAAAAAAAAGAAAGGATCTTGCTATATAGTACAGGCTGACCTCAAATTCACAGTGTAGCACAGGCAGGCCGTGAACTCCTGATCCTCCTGCATCAGCTTCCTGAATGCTGGGATTACAGAAGTGTACCACCATGCCTGGCATTGTAATTTATTTTATTTTATTTTATTTGTTTTTATTCATATGTGTGTACAATGTTTGGGTCATTTCTCCCCCCTTCCCCCACCCCCATTCTTACCCCCCGCCCCCTCCCTCTATCCCTCCCTGTACCCCCCTCTCTACACTGCAGAAACTATTTTGCCATTATCTCTAATTTTGTTGAAGAGAGAGTATAAGCAATAATAGGAAGGACCAAGGGTTTTTGCTAGTTGAGATAAGGGTAGCTATACAGGGAGTTGACTCGCATTGATTTCCTGTGCATGTGTGCTACATTCTAGGTTAATTCTTCTTGACCTAATCTTTTCGCTAGTTCCTGGTCCCCTTCTCCTATTGGCCTCAGTTGCTTTAAGGTATCTGCTTTAGTTTCTCTGCTTTGAGGGCAACAAATGCTATCTAGTTTCTTAGGTGTCTTACCTATCCTCATACCTCCCTTGCATGCTCTCGCTTTATCATGTGCTCAAAGTCCAATCCCCTTGTTGTGTTTGCCTTGATCTAATGTGCACATATGAGGGAGAACATACGATTTTTGGTTTTTTGGGCCAGGCTAACCTCACTCAGAATGATGTTCTCCAATTCCATCCATTTACCAGCGAATGATAACATTTCATTCTTCTTCATGGCTGTATAAAATTCCATTGTGTATAAATACCACATTTTCATAATCCATTCATCAGTAGTGGAGCATCTTGGCTGTTTCCATAACATGGCTATTGTGAATAGTGCCACAATAAACATGGGTGTGCAGGTGCCTCTGGAGTAACCTGTGTCACAGTCTTTTGGGTATATCCCCAAGAGTGGTATTGCTGGATCATATGGTAGATCAATGTTTAGCTTTTTAAGTAGCCTCCAAATTTTTTTCCAGAGTGGTTGTACTAGTTTACATTCCCACCAACAATGTAAGAGAGTTCCTTTTTCCACTCATCTTCACCAACACCTGTTGTTAGTGGTGTTGCTAATGATGGCTATTCTAACAGGGGTGAGGTAGAATCTTAGTGTGGTTTTAATTTGCATTTCCTTTATTGCTAGAGATGGTGAGCAGTTTTTTCATGTGTTTTTTGACCATTTGAATTTCTTCTTTTGAGAAAGTTCTGTTTAGTTCACTTGCACATTTCTTTATTGGTTCATTAGTTTTGGGAGAATTTAGTTTTTTAAGTTCCCTATATATTCTGGTTATCAGTCCTTTGTCTGATTTGTAGCTGACAAATATTTTCTCCCACTCTGTAGGTGTTCTCTTCAGTTTAGAGACCATTTCTTTTGTTGAGCAGAAGCTTTTTAGTTTTATGAAGTCCCATTTATCTATGCTATCTCTTAGTTGTTATACTGCTGGGGTTCCATTGAGAAAGTTTTGCTTGTACCTTCTAATTCCAGAGTATTTCCTACTATTACCTGTACCAACTTTAGTGTTTGCGTTTGATATTATGATCTTTAATCCATTTTGAGTTAATATTGGTATAGGGTGATATACATGGATCTAGTTTCAGTTTTTTGCAGACTGCTAACCAGTTTTCCCAGCAGTTTTTGTTGAAGAGGCTGTCTTTTCTCCATTGAATATTTTTAGCACCTTTGTCAAACACAAGTTGGTTATAGTTGGTGGCTTCATATCTGGGTCCTCTATTCTGTTCCACTGGTCTTCATGTCTGTTTTTGTGCCAGTACCATGCTGTTTTTATTGTTATTGCTTTGTAATATAGTTTGAAGTCAGGTGTCATGATACCTCTAGCATTGTTCTTTTGACTGAGTATTACCTTGGCTATTCGTGGCCTCTTGTGTTTCCATATAAATTTAACAGTAGATTTTTTCAATCTCTTTAATGAATGTCATTGGAATTTTGATGGGACTTGCATTAAACATGTAGATTACTTTTGGGAGTATAGACATTTTTACTATGTTGATTCTACCAATCCATGAGCATGGGAGATCTCTCTACTTTCTATAGTCTTCCTCAATCTCTTTCTTCAGAAGTGTATAGTTTTCCTTGTAGAGGTTGTTCACATCCTTTGTTAGGTTTACAGCTAGGTATTTGATTTTTTTTGAGGCTATTGTAAATGGAATTATTTTCATATATTCTTTCTCAGTTTGTTCATTATTAGTGTAGAGAAATGCTAATGATTTTTCTATGTTGATTTTATATCCTGATACCTTGCTATAGGTATTGATGGTATCTGGGAGTTTTTGAGTAGAGTTATTTGGGTCTTTAAGGTATAGGATCATGTCATCTGCAAGTAGGGATATTTTGACAGTTTCTTTACCTATTTGTATTCCTTTTATTCCTTCTTCTTGCCTAATTGCTCTGGCTAGGAATTCCAATACTATGTTGAATAGGAGTGGAGATAGTGGGCAACCTTGTCTAGTTCCTTATTTTGGAGGGAATGGTTTCAGTTTTTCTCTGTTAAGTATAATGCTGGCTGTAGGTTTGACATATATACCTTTTATAATGTTGACATACTTTCCTTCCATTCCCAGTTTTCTTAGAGCTTTTATTATGAAATGGTGTTGGATCTTATCAAAGGCTTTTTCTGCATCTATTGAAATGATCAAGTGGTTTTTGTCTTTGCTTCTTTTAATGTGGTGTATTATATTTATTGATTTTCATATGTTGAACCACCCCTGCATTCTTGGGATGAAGCCTAATTGGTTGTGGTAAATGATATTTTTGATGTGTTGTTGAATTTGGTTTGCCATTATTTTATATAGGATTTTTGCATCAATGTTCATTAAGGAGATTGGCTTATACTTCTCTTTTTTGGAGGTGTCTTTGCCTGGTTTTGGGATAAGTGTAATACTGGCTTCATAAAATGTGTAAGGCAGTTTTCCTTCCCTTTCTATTTTGTGGAACAGTTTAAGTAGGGTTGGTATCACTTCTTCTTTAAAGGTCTGATAGTATTCAGCAGAGAATCCATGAGGTCCTGGACTTTTCTTTTTCGGGAGACTCTTGATTGCTGCTTCAATTTCATTTTGTGTTATAGATCTATTCAGGTGATTAATATCCTCTTGGTTCAGTTTTGGATGATCATATGTATCTGTCCATTTCTTTAAGATTTTCAAATTTATTTGAATATGGGTTCTCAAAGTAGTCTCTGATGATTTCCTGGACTTCCATGGTGTTTGTTGTTATCTCCCCTTTTGCATTCCTGATTGTACTAATTTGGGTTTTTTCTCTCCTCATTTTAGTCAGGTTTGCCAGGGGTTATTGATCTTGTTTATTTTTTCAAAGAACCAAATTTTTGTTTCATTGATTCTTTGTATGGTTTCTTTGGTTTCTTTTTCATTGATTTCAGCTCTTATTTTTATAACTTCTCTCCTTCTATTTGTTTTGGGAGTTGTTTGTTCTTGTTTTTCTAAGAGTTTGAGATGTACCATTAGTTCATTGATTTGGGATCTTTCAGTCTTTTTAATATATGCACTCATGGCTATAAACTTTCCTCTCAGGACTGCCTTTTCTGTGTCCCATAGGTTCCAGTAGGTTGTGTTTTCATTTTCATTGACTTCCAGGAACTTTTTAATTTCCTCTTTTATTTCATCAATGACCCATTTTTCATTAAGTAATGAGTTATTCAGTTTCCAGCTGTTTGCATGTTTTTTGTCTTTACTTTTGTTGTTGAATTCTAGTTTTACTGCATTGTGACCAGATAGTATGCATGGTATAATTTCTGTTTTCTTATATTTGCTAAGGCTTGTTTTGTGCCTTAGGATATGGTCTATTTTGAAGAAGGTTCCATGGGCTGCTGAGAAGAATGTGTATTGTATAGAAGTTGGATGAAATGTTCTGTAGACATCAAGTAGGTCCATTTGATCTATGGTATATTTTAGATCTAGGATTTCTTTGTTGATTTTTTGTTTGGATGACCTATATATTGATGATAGTGGGGTGTTAAAGTCTCCCACAACCAATGTGTTGGAGTTAATATATGCTTTTAGGTCTTTCGGGGTATGTTTGATGAAATTGGGTGTGTTGACATTCGGTGCATATAGGTTGATTATTATTATTTCCTTTTGGTCTATTTCCCCTTTTATCAGTATGGAATGTCCTTCTTCATCTCGTTTGATCAATGTAAGTTTGAAGTCTACTTCATCAGAGGTAATATTGCTACTCTTGCCTGTTTTCGGGGGCCATTGGCTTGGTAAATCTTCTTCCAGCCTTTCATCCTGAGCCTATGCTTATTTCTTTCGGTGAGATGGGTCTCCTGTAAGCAACAAATTGTTAGATTTTCCTTTTTAATCCATTTCATCAAATGGTGTCTTTTGATGGGTCCATTAACATTAAGTCCATTAACATTAAGTGTTAGTACTGATAGTTATGTGGTGATTCCTGTCATTTAGTTGTCTAAGTTGTTTGAAGGTTTGATTGTGTGTACCTAAGTTGAGGTTACTCTCTACTTTCTTGCTTTTTCTTTTCCTGTAGTTTGGTGCTGCCTGCTCTTTCATGGTTATGTTGGGTTTCACTTTCTGTGTGCAGAATCCCTTGAAGAATCTTTTGTAGTGGTGGCTTCCTGGTCACATATTGTTTTAGTTTCTGCTTATCATGGAAGACTTTAATTGCTCCATCTATTTTGAAGGATAGTTTTGCTGGGTAGAGTATCCTGGGGTTGAAGTTATTTTCATTCATTGCCCAGATCTCACCCCAAGCTCTTCTTGCTTTTAATGTTTCTGTTGAGAAGTCTGCTATGGTTTTGATGGGTTTACCTTTGTATGTTATTTGTTTTTTCTCTCCTACAGCCTTCAATATTCTTTCCCTAGTTTCTGAACTTGTTGTTTTAATGAGGGTATTCTGAGGGTAGTTTTGTTTTGATCTGGTCTGTTTGGTGTTCTGGAGGCCTCTTGCATCTGTATGGGAATAGTTTTCTCTAGATTTGGGAAATTTTCTGTTATTATTTTGTTGAATATATACGCATTCCCTTTGCTTACACCTCTTCTTCTTCTTCAATGCCCATGATTCTCAGGTTTGGTCTTTTGATGGAGTCAGTGAGTTCTTGCATTTTCTTTTCACAGGTCTTGAGTTGTTTAACTAGTAGTTCTTTGGTTTTTCCTTTAATTACCATTTCATCTTTGAGTTCTGAGATTCTGTCTTCTGTTTGTTCTATTCTGTTGGATTGGCCTTCCATTTTGTTTTGTAATTCTGTTTCGTTCTTTTTCTGAGGTTTTCCATATCCTGACTCCCTTCCTCTTTAATGTTGTCTATTTTTGTCCTGAGTTCATTTATCTCTTTATTAATCGTGTTCCTTGTTTCACTTTGGTGTTTATACAGTGCTTCTATGGTTTCCTTTATTTCTTCTTGTGCCTTTTCAAATTCTCAATTTTGTTGTCTTGGAATTTCTTGAGTGTCTCCTGTACATTTTGGTTGACCCTATCCAGTATCATCTCCATAAAATTCTCATTGATTACCTGTAGTATTTCTTCTTTTAGATTGTTCTTGTGGGCTTCATTGGGTTTTTTGGCATAGTTTGCATTTTGTTGGAGTCTGTATTTGAGTGTCTGTTTTCTTCATTCCCCTCTGGTTCCTGTACTAATTTTTTGCTGTGGGGAAACTAGTTTCCCCATTTTTTTCTGTCTTCCCATCATTGCCCTTCGTGTTGTTATTGTCCCTGTACTGTGTGCAATTAAGTATTTTCTAGGTTGTAATAATAACAATGGTGATATTTAGAATGGATGGGTGAGAGGAGATGGAAAACAAAGAAGTTTAAGAAAAAGGGAAAACCAAATAAACAAGTAGAAAAAAACAAAGCAAACAAACAACAAAAAAAATTTCAAAGATATAAACAGGGAGAGATAGTGTACTAATCAACAGTAAGCTGAACAGGCATTAGAGAGACAGAGAGAGTATTGAAAATAAAAAGTAAAAAAAAAAATAAATAAATAAATGAAAAAATATCTATATAAGAAAAAATCTCCAAGTTCAAATGCAATGAAGTTTCAGTCTTAATCATTTTGGTGTTCATCCCTCAGCCTCCAATCCTGGAGATGGTGTCTCAGATGTAGTTCTATCATTGTCTCATCAAAGGGGAACAAAAACAAAACAAAACAAAACAAAACTGCACAAAACAAAAAAAACCCCACAAAGTGTCACAAGTTCAAACGCAATATGGTTTCAGTAAGTTTTTCAGCATGCAGGTGTAGTTCTGTTGTTGTCTCATCAAAGGTAGAGAGAGAAATAGAGTCTGGAGACAGGTCTGTGAATGGCTATCTGAGGCTGTGGCTCACCTGCCCGCTACTGTCAGCCTGCTGTTGCTGGAGGCTTTATTTATGCAGATCTCAGGAGTGAGCTCAACACTCACTTAGCCCCGCAGGCTTTGTTTACTCAGAGTTCTCCTGGGTGTGAGCCACTGGTACAAGCTTTCCCCTTTCCAAGCACACTGGGGGAAGTGACACTGCACCAGCTTCTCAAGACTGTGTGTTTATTTACAGCTCACATGAGAAGTGGTCTTCCCCGCTCTCCTGTTGAAGAGACAGTCCTTTTTCCCATTGAATGGCCTTGCCGCTCTTATTGAAAAACAAGTGATCATAAATTTGAGGGTTTTCCCATATTAATCTAATATCTATATATAATTTTCATGTCAGTAATATACTCTTTTAATTACTAAATCTTTATAATAGATTTTAGATTAGAAACTGAGTCCTCCTGCATTGTTCTTCCCAATGCTGTGTAATTATTTGGCTTCCTTGCAATTCCATTATGAATTTTAGCATCAGCTCTCCATTTCTACAAAAAAGGTCTATTAGAATATTGGTAGGTATTGCATTAAATATGTAGGTTTCTTTGGGTAGCATTGCCATCTTAAAATATTAAATATTTGAATGCAGGAAGGACTTTCCTTTTATTTAACTATTCTTTAATTTCAGCAATATTTTGTAATTTTCAATGTACAAATCTTTTTTATTATCATATTATGATTGTGCTTGGGGCACATTGTGATATTTACAAAAGTTCTTACCATATATCATAGTGGAATTAACTCCCTCCATCATTCTCTTTTATGCCCCTTCCTATCATTCTTAAAATATTTTCAACAAGTCTCATTTTTCCATTTTCATATATGAGTACATAATATTCCCACTACATTCACCTCATAAATGTTATGCTACCTTTGTTAAATTTATTCCTTTTATTCTTTTGATGCTATTATAAATAGAATTATTTATTAATTATCTTTCTGGATTGCTTATTTCTAGTTTATGAAATGCACCCAATTTTTAATGCTGATATTACATGCTAAAATTCTGATAAATTTCATTTTGTTCTTTATTACTTCTTTTTATTTATTTGCTGACATCTTTTGTTTGTCAAGGCTTTCTGTTTTGTCATTTGTTTGAAACATGTTTAAAATTGGTTTCTGATGCATTTTTATGATGGCTATTTTGAAATCCTTGTCAGATTATTCTAGTTTTTCTTTTATCTTGGTTTTGCTTCTATTCATTGTCTTTATTTCATTCAAATAGATATCTTCCTAATTCTTGTCTGAACCTTCTGCTTCAGCTGTACACCTCTAAGACTGCTTAGAGGAGGAAGGAAGAGGACTACCTCATTTGTGCCAGAAGTAGGAGTAAAAGTCCAGTTTCCTTTCATATCCTCCATTGATACCTAAGGAAAGTCCTCTTCTCTACTGCTGAGTAAGTTGAAAGTTACGTTTCCCCACCAGGATTAGGTGTTCTTTACTATTTCTTCCCATGTGGCCTCTACTGACATCACCATATTTGGTATCACCACTACTGAGTGATAGCATAAGTCTTGACTCTTTCCTAAGCCTCTTCTAACACCATTCAAGGGGGGAAGAAGAATTGTGTCTTGTTACTGCCAGATGGTCTCCACTGACACTGAGGTGACAAGAGTTGATTACTGCCCAGCAGGGGTGAAGTCCAAGCACTGTACTTGGCCTTCTCTGACAGCTCCCTAGCTGGAATGTTTGAAGTACCCTGGGTAGCATAGCCTTTGCTGGTGTGTGTATGTGGAGGGGTTGGGTAAAGGATCCACAGATTTTTCTATAGTGTTTGGCAGGTATATAATGTGCATTGGTCTGAAAGATTTCTGTCTTGCTGAGATGTCCTTTTCTGGTCCATGGACGAGGGAAAGAAAAGTTTTGTTTTGTTTTGTTTTTGTCTGAGCCTATGGACATTTCTGGGTTGCTAATTCCTTTAGCACCCAGTTTGGGATGTATGAAGAAAAAAGAAAACTTAGGAACTCTTTTGATTCTATGATTTCTAGTCAGGCTGTCTTCTCTTTCTTTCAGAGTCTTCTTATATTTGTTTTATTTATGTCTCTATATAAATAAAAGTTTATATATAAAGTTTGACTTCGTATATAGAATAAAATATGTATACTGCACTTTGCCAGAAACAAAAAAATCTGTAAAAAGGTTTTAGAGCAAGTCTTTGTAGATTCTTTTAAAAGAACTTTTAATTTTATTCTCACCACAAAGTCATGACTGAAAGGTACAAAAATAGCCACATATTAGAGATGAGAAAATTGAGGCACAAAAGCATTAGGATGCTTCTCCAAGACATGCAGAAATTGCTAGTGGATATAAGGAAAGATCCCAGTTTTTCATCAATAACCTAGGGGTATTTCTACTTTACCATACTTTATAATCCAAATCAACAGCCTTTCTTTTGTGTTAAAAATAAGACTTTATTGTATTAATAAAATGCCCCTTTGCTACAGCATGCTGTGTCAACAGTGAGAGTTTTTGAAGTGCTAGAGGAACTTCAGCCCATAGGAACATCAATCCATAGTAGGGATCAAATTGGACATAGCCCAAGTGCTGCAGCAGGTGTTGCAAGTATTCATGTTGACAGACATCAGATAAGTTATTTAAGGTTAATTTTATGGTAGGAATTCTTATTCAATTTTCATTTTTCAAATATGGTTCCCAGGAGAAGCACAAATATTCAACCTCAGGCCAGTTTATAAATATAAAGTTGTTGAAAGGAGTCTCAGCTTTTCAAATGAACCCTTGCTGGTTCTTAGAACTAACAGTTAGCAATCTGTACTGGGTGGTTCTAGAGAGCAAAATGAAGGACCAGTGGCAATTAGAAGCAGGCAGTGCATATTGGTAAAAGACTTTTCTAAGTACCAAAGTTATCCATTATGTAATGGGCTGATTCATTATGTAGTGAGTTCTTTATTACTGGACAACTTCAAACAAAAGAATCCTGTAAAACTGATTCCTGCAGTCAGTGGGCACCTGGCTTAGAAAAACTCAGAATTCCTGCCATACTTTAAAGCAAAATCAACTCAGTCCTACCCTCCCATTCTGACTCAGAATGCTCAGGCTGTGCAGCTTAAACAACAGAAATTTATTCTGGAAGCTCAGAGTCTAAGGTCAGTGTGCCACCATGATAGGTTTCTGATGAGGGCTCATTTCCTTCTTGCTGTGTGCTCACATGGCTCATTGTGTATATTATGTATATATATATTATATATATACACATACATAATTAGTTCACTATATATGCAAAATCAATTAGTTCACTATTCTCTCTAATATCCCAGCTCTTTACCATGGATTCCAAAGTCCATGATCTAACCCCTACCACATTTCCTGCTTTACCTTCCTTCCACTGCTTCTATCCTTATGATCCAGAACCCAGCAACCCCAAGTTACTGCTTTATCCTAAACACTTTAAATTCTTTTATAACTCTAAGCTTCTGTCTGTGCACAAGACCCTTTGCTTGAAATTGACTTTATCTTTTTTATCAGACAACTCCTTCAACACCCAATTACAACGTCACAATCTTTGTGAAGATCTTTCTGATTCTTGTAGGAAAAATATAGTGATTCATTCCTTTATGATTCACAGCATTTTCTTCATGGTTTCATGATAGCCCTTCCCATACACCTTACAGATATTTATTTATGTCTGGTTCTCTCACTAAACTGTGAGCAACTCAAGGGAAAGAACTCTCATCTCTTTCTTCTTTGTGCTCTTAGTAACTAGCAAATAATACATCGTGGGTGTTCAGTAAATGTTGAAAAAAATATGAACTTTTGAACTGCACAATTTGTTATTATTTTGGCTACCCTTTTGATTTAGAAGTAGAGTTCAATTTTATTTAAAATGTCAATATAAAAATAAGATTCATAGCAGAATTTGGCTTGTAATCTTGAATTTATCTTATATGTATTGATGGTTTGTAAGAAATTTTGTGACATATGGACATGGTGTGTTCCTGAAAGGCTAGTAAATTTGATGTCTCAAAAGTTAAAAAGCCCTGAGGAATAGTGTGTGTGTGTGTGCATACACAAGCATTTATACTTGTAATTTGCTTTTTCTGATTTAGCATGATTTTGATATTGGCATGTAGCCCTATAAATTAACAGAATTAATATGCATTGCATCTAGAGGAAAGTAATTAATTCAACTTTCTACTACACATATTAAATCTGTATTTTGTCTAGATAGGCTCTATGCAGGCATATATGACAAAGATATTTATATTTCAGATGTGCTCACTTTGATAAATTCAGTTATTAAAACTGTTTTTCATTAAATTTTAAATTTCTAATATCAGTTCTTCAATGGAGATTGAGAGATATAGAACATTAAGGCAGCAGACATTAAAGGGAAATTGGCTTGATTTCATCAAGCCATAGAAAAAAAGATTGAAATAGAAGTTGAAACAAGTACCTATCACTAGATCTCTATCTATGTGGATTTGTTCATATGAGCTGAGTGAAAAAGCTGGAACATTTTGGCCAGCAGAAGCTGAAATATATGAGAGTTATCTTTCCAGGCTACATTCTCTGGATTAAGGCTTCTCAGCATGGTTTGTGGGCCAGAAGCAACAGCACATCTTACAACTTGTTGGAAAAGCTAATCCTCAGGTCCCATCAAAGACCTGTTGAATCAGAAACTCTTGAAGCACAGGTCAGCAATCTCTTTGTCAATGAACCATGCAGGTGATGCTTTGAGTTCAAGTTTGAGAACCACTGCTGTAAACTTCTGTACCTTATGAACTCCCTGGCTAGTTATAATCATTTGTCCTGATTTTTTCTTGTATGGGGTTGATTATATATTATTTTTCATGTGTTGACTATGATTGTTGTAAGGGTTATCTCAGCTCTTCTTGTCCCTGGGCTTTAGTGATGCTTGAATTCCTAACCCTAAAGGCCTAGGTAGGCTTTCTTTCCTTGGATGCCTAATTTGGCTCCCCTACTTTGGAATATAAGCTTTATTTGGTCAGTCTAGAAATCCAGAAAACACACACTAAAATAATAAAAATCACATATAATGCTTTTAGGGTCTGCAGAATGTGTGTGAGAGTGAACTTTGCTGAAGATTCTCATTATCCAAAGTCTACATTTTCATAAGGATACAGTAAAAGAAGCATGAAGATATCTACACAGTTTTTTTTTGTAAACTTATTTACAATATTGAAAAACTGGACAGCTCAATGATCATCAATAGAGAGTGATTATATAAATTATGTTACATATATCATTGCATGTTAGATAACACTTAAAAGGACTTAGTAACTTGGTATCTACTGGTATGGAAAAACATCCAGGATATGTATTGTGAGATGAAAAAAGCAAGACCATGTTGCAGAACAATACTGTTTGTACAATCTTACCACTTGGGGAAAAAATGACCCCTTGAATTTGCAACATAGACATGTATGTTTATAATGAAAAAGATATATGAGATCGCATTTATTGGCAACAAGTGATCAAGATGTGTTCTTAAAGGACATTAGAAAACAATATGCAGAAAGAACTTTTGGAGTTAGTGTCTATCTTGATAGAGGATTGGGTTGCATATGGGCTAAGCATTTGGTAAAATCTCACTAAAATTTACCATTAAAATATGTGTTTCATTTTATGTGAATTTCATCTAATGAAAGAGCAATAAACAAATATTGGACTATAGTCAAAGATAAGAACACAGCAGTATTTAAGAATAAATTGTACTGATGTCTGCACTGTAGTATAAAAGGAATCAAAAATTAACAGGGAGTAATACATGATAATGCAAATAGAATGTTAATTGTGAATCAAGGTAGTGGGCATATAGGGATACATTATATGCTTCATTGAGTGTTTCTGAATGTTTGGACATTTTCATAATGAAGTGTTCAGAAACAGTCTGGGTAGTGTGTTCTCATTTGAACTCTTTTCTCTGATTCTTTATGATTTTTCACTTGGCATATGCTCTGTAAATTAACAGACTTAATATAAAGTTACAATACAAAATATTTATTATTGACATGGAAATATACCCCATGTTTTAAGTGGACAACTTGTAAAAAATTACACACAGTATGATCTCATTTGTATAAAAGCCAATATGTTTATTCAGACAAATTAATGTCTGGAAGAACATACATGGAATTATTAACACTGTGGTTCCCTGGGGGTTGAGGTAATAAGAGAGACTTTCATTTTCTCTGTAATATTCATGTATATTCAGCAAAAACACAATAGACATTTCCATTTAAAAATTTAATTAATTGGCTTTGATGATGACAGATGGCATAATTTAGAGAGGAAATGAGAGCATTCCAAACCTCTGTTTAAGTACCTCTGGTGATCAGGACCTACCTACTTCAAGAGACAGTCTGTTCCATTGTTGGAATAAGCCTCAATTTTAAGAATGTTTTCATACGAAGTTAAAATCTGCCTGCCACAACTTTCTTAATGGAACAACACCAAAGAATATGGCATCCTACTATAGCGATCTCATATACAAACCACTGGCACAAGGTGTGGGTTTTGAACATGAACCGAGGGGAGCAATTTTTTTCTTTCTTTTATTTTATCGTTTTTACATTTACTCACGTACATATGTTTTTGGCACCTTCCCTCCACGCCCTCGCTAACAGGTAGAACCTTTTCCACCTTCTTCTCCAATTTGGTAAAGAGAAACATAGGAGATAATAAGAAAGACATAGCATTTTTGCTAGTTTGAGATAAAGATAGCGGTACAGATTCCTAGCATTGCTTCAATGTACATGTGTATTATTACAACCCCCATTGATTCATCTCTACCAGACCTCTTCATTACTTCCTAGTCTCCTTCCCATAGTGGCCTCTGCCAGTTTAAGATTACTTTATTCACTCCTCTACAGCGAGCACATCAACCCCATTCAAGTTTTAGGTTTCCTTCCCTTCTCTATTCTTCCCATGTGCATTCTCCCCTTAGTGTGTGACCCATGTCCAATAATATTACTGCATTTGTTTTAGAACTATAATCCACATAGGAGGGAGAACATATGATATTTGGCCTTCCTAGCCTGGCTAACTTCACTTAAGATGATGTTTTCCAGTTCCATCCATTTACATGCAAATGACAAAATTTCATTCTTCTTTGTGGCTGAGTAAAATTCCATTATGAATAAATGGCACATTTTCTTGATCCATTCATCGGTAGTGGGGCATCTTGGCTGTTTCCATAACTTGACTATTGTAAATAGTGCTCCAATAAACATGGGTGTGCAGGTTCCTCTGGAATAACTTAAGTCATATTCCTTCAGTTATATTCCTAGGATTGCTGAATCATATGGAAGATCTATGCTTAGTTTTTAAGAAGCCGCCTATTGTTTTCCAAAGTGGTTGTACTAGCTTACATTCCCACCAGCAGTGTATGAGGGTTCTTTTTTCCCTGCATCCTTGCCAACATTTATTGTTATTGGTGTTCTTGATGATAGCCATTCTAACAGGGGTGAGGTGGAATCTTAGTGTGGTTTTGATTTGCATTTCCTTTATGGCCAGGGATGGTGAGCATTTTTTCATGTGTTTTTTGACCATTTGGATTTCTTCCTTTGAAAAATTTCTATTTAGTTCAGTTGCCCACTTCTTTATTTGTTCATTGATTTTGGGGGAGTTTAGTTTTTTGAGCTCTCTGTGTATTTTGGTTATCACTCCTTTGTTTGATATATAGCTAGCAAATATTTTCTCCACTCTGTGGGTGGTCTCTTCAATTTAGAGACCATTTGTTTCGTTGTGCAGAAGCTTTTAAATTTCATGTAGTCCCATTTATCTGTCCTTTCTCTTAGTTGCTGGGCTGCTGGAATTCTACTGAGGAAGTCCTTGACTATACCTATTGTTTCCAAGGTATTCCCTGCTCTTTTGTGTACTAATTGCAAGGTTTTGTGTCTGATATTAAGGTCCTTAATCCACTTTGAGTTTATACTAGTACAGGGTGACAGGCATAGCTCTAGTTTCAGTTTTCTGCAGGCAAATAGCCACTTTTCCCAGCAACATTTGTTGAAGAAGCTATCTTTTCTCCATCATATGTTTTTGGAGCCTTTGACAAAAATAAGTTGGGCACAGCTGTGTGGATTCATATCCGGGTCCTCTATTCTGTTCCACTGGTCTTCATATCTGTTTTTGTGCCAGTACCATGCTGTTTTTATTGCTATGGCTCTGTAGTATAATTTGAAGTTGGGTATTGTGATACCTCTAGCATTGCTCTTTTTGCTGAGTAAAGCCTTGGCTATTCGTGGTCTCTTGTGTTTCCAAATGAACTTTAGGGTAGATTTTTCAATCTCTGTAATGAAAGTCATTGGGATTTTGATGGGAATTGCATTAAACATGTAGATTGCTTTTGGTAGTATAGCTATTTTTACTATGTTGATTCTGCCAATCCATGAGCATGGGAGATGTTTCCATTTTCTGTAGTTTTCTTCAATTTCTTTCTTCAGAGTTTTGTAGTTTTCCTTGTAGAGGTCATTTACATCCTTTGTTAAGTTTATTCCTAGGTACTTAATTTTTTTTTGTGCTATTGTAAATGGAATTGTTTTCCTATATTCTTTCTCAATTTGTTTGTTGTTGGCGTGTAGAAAGGCTACTTATTTTTGTAAGTTGATTTTGTATTGTGCTACATTGCTGAAGCTGTTTATGGTGTCTAGAAGTTTTTGCGTGGAGTTTTTTGGGTCTTTGGGGTATCAGGTCATGTTGTCTGCAAAAAGGGTATTTTGACTATTTCTTTACCTATTTGTATTCCTTTTATTTCTTCTTATTACCTTATTGGAGCAATTGTTTTTTAAAAGGAAGGCATAGTAACTCCAAAGAGACTTGACTCAGCTGCTACCTGCAGTGTAAACTGACAAATTCACAGAGATTCATCTCTGCAAGCTTTCTGGGATTCCCAGTTGTTCTTGGTAGGCCTGGGTACATTATGATGCAAGGGGCACTGTCACTTTGGTAATTCTGCTTAGCAGGAGTGCTACTTGATGTTGCAAACTAGGGCTGACAATAAGTAGCTGTGCCACTAGAAATCCTCAACAATCAGAAAACAATGATGTTGTAATCAAACCATCAAGATGGTGATTGTCTTTAAGTATGCAGTTTTGTATGAGATGTATGTTTTAGGAAAAACTTGTCAGGTTTTCAGATGATACTGAATTATGTATAGTAGCAAAGACAGAATTCAATTTAGAAAGACCTCGACAAATTAGAAAAAAAATATCCCTATAGAAGCAGGGTAGAATTTGAAAGGGAAAAATTCAAATTGTTACTTTTAGGATGGATTGATGATTAAGCACCTATATAAAGGGAAAAGAATCTATAGCATAAAGCTTTACCAAATACCAAGGTAAATTTAAGATTAAAAAGTTCTGATGATAGTCCTTTTTATGTCATTCTCATCCTTTCTCTGCTTCTCTCTTTCTCCTCCTTTCCACTTATTTATTTCCCATTTATTTATACCTGTCACTTTTCCAGAAAAAAGAATTAAGCATTTTACAATGACATGTAAAATATAATGTAAATTACAATAATGGCAAAGAAGAAAAACAAGTGTAGGGATATAAAAGGACTATAAACAGGACTTAAATAATACAAACTAAAAAGACATATGTCTTTCCTATTGGAAGAAAGTAAATTTAACCTTAATCTTTTTGGCTAATAATTTTTTTAAAAAAGAAAGAAAAAGGCTAGTTAAATAGTTTAAAGTACATGGGGTCTACTGCAGACCATTATTGTGATAAAATGTGGACAATGTGGAAATGTGATTAAAGGAATTGAAATATAAGCCTTAGGAGGCAAAATTAAAGGGGGGACTATTTATCCAAAGGAAAGAAATCTACAGGTGGCTTAAGGGCTATTTTAAAATTTTTTAGGGACTTTATATGAGATAATCAAAGCAATTGTTTTCCATGCTCATGGAGAATAATAAAAAAGAAATGGACTTCCATATGTGGCAGCACATATTTGCGATCCCAGCACAAAAGGAGGCTGAGGCAGGAGTGTGAGTTCCAGGGTAGTTTGGGCTATATAACTAGTTCCAGGCCAACGTGGGTCAAAAACAAAGGAGAGAGAAAGAGAGAGAAAGATGAGAGAGAGAGAGAGAGAGAGAGAGATAATGAAATAGTACTGGTAATCTGGGAAATTTGCAACATACATAACAGATGAGTATTTGTATCTAGGCAATATAAAGAACATCTACAAATTGATTTCAATCAAGTACTTAGTAGAAAAATGTCCAAGGATGTAAATAAGTTACAAAAGAAATACAGATGGCCAGTACAAATGAGAAGATGCTTAACTCTAATCAAACCAAAAGACCAAAAATTGTATGTTCTCCCTCATATGCGGATATTAGATCAAGGGCAAACACAACAAGGGGATTGGACTATGAGCACATGATAAAAGCGAGAGCACACAAGGGAGGGGTGAGGATAGGTAAGACACCTAAAAAACTAGCTAGCATTTGTTGCCCTTAAAGCAGAGAAACTAAAGCAGATACCTTAAAGCAACTGAGGCCAATAGGAAAAGGGGAACAGGTACTAGAGAAAAGGTGAGATCAAAAAGAATTAACCTAGAAGGTAACACCCACGCACAGGAAATTAATGTGAGTCAATGCCCTGTATAGCTATCCTTATCTCAACCAGCAAAAACCCTTGTCCCTTCCTGTTATTGCTTATACTCTCTCTACAACAAAATTAGAAATAAGGGCAAAATAGTTTCTGCTGGGTATTGAGGGGGTCGGGGGGAGAGGGAGGGGGCGGAGTGGGTGGTAAGGGAGGGGGTGGGGGCAGGGGGGAGAAATGAACCAAGCCTTGTATGCACATATGAATAATAAAAGAAAAAAAATTGTATCAATGCCATTTCCCCCCATTAGAATGGAAAAACTGTAAAAGAATGATAACAACAATGGCTGAGAAGAATAGGAGTAAATATTTATACTCATATTCTTATAAATGAGAGTAGTAGTTACTTTGGAGTATAATTTGATGATGTCTATTCAAACGGGAGATATGTAAACCCTATAACTCATCAATTTTACTTCTCATAATTAGAGGAATTAGTGTTAGTCACTGTTATGCAGTCCTCTGCTCTCTTCTTTTGGGCACTAGTAGTCTGTTCTGAGTGGTTCTCTTATGGTTGGTTAGGGCTGTATGTTTTGTTCTGGGAAATGAGTTGTTACTTCTTTGACAAGTGGGCAACTATGAAAACCTCTCTTCTCTTTAATGGATACTGTTAATGTTTCAACAGTGGAAAACTTTTTTGTGTATGTGATACGAGGGTTTGAACTCAGGGCCTTGTGTTTGCTAGGTAGGCACTCTATACTGTAACTTGGAGTCACTCGGCCAATCTTTTTTTGTGTTGGGTATTTTCAAGATAAGGTCTTATGAACTACTTGCCCAGGCTGGCCTCAAATGCCAATCCTCCTGATCTCTGCATCTTGAGTAGCTGGGATTACAGGCGTTAGGCACTGGCACCTGGTGTACACTTTATTATGATTAACATTCTGGGTGATTACAATAAGAACTCTTCAGCAACCCTCAATGGACATGTAGCTTGAGCAAGAAAATACATTATATCAATGTTAAGAAAATTTCTTGTTTATTTTGCATATTTCAGTATATGACTATAAAAATCATACCCAAGTAATAATACAAAACAAATCAAAGTACCTGCCCATGTTTCCCCAGTTTTTCATTTTTTTTTTCTTATTTTTATATTAATTGTATAAAATAAGGGCTTTCATTTTGACATTTTCATACCTGTATATTATATTCTTTGAGCATATTCCCCCCTCCCCATTACCCTTTCTTGTTGCCCTCCCTTCTCTCACTACCCCTTCAATAGTCCCCCCTCTGTACTAGTGTCTTTTAAAAAAATCTAAAGAAAATATACAATACAATTTGTCTTTCTGAGCTTGGTTTATTTCACTTAACATAATTGATCTTCATTTCCACCCATTTTCCTGAAAATAACATAGTTTTGTCCTTCTTTCCTTCCATTTATTTTTGGTGGTACTGGGGCTTGAACTCAGGGTCTTACACTTGCTAGACAGGTGCTTTATCCCTTAAGCCATGCCTCCAGCCCTTTTCACTCTGGTTATTTTGGAGATAGGGTCTCACTTTTTGCCCAGGCCAGCCTAGACCACAGTCCTCCTATTTTAGGCTTTCTGCCATCATTGGGATGACATGTGTATTCCAACACACCCATTTTGCCAATTAAATGGGGCTCAAAAACACCTTTTTTTTGGCCTGGACTGGCCTGGAACTGTGATCCTCCTGATCCCAGCCTCCCAAGAAGCTAGGATTATAGGCATGAACCTTGGGTGGCCAGTAATTTTGTTTTTCTTTGTGGCTAAATAATACTTCTTTGTGTATATGAACCAAATTTTCTTTATTCATCTGTTGATGAGAACATAGACCAATATTTATTGTTAAGTAACAATAAGATGCAAAAAGATATATATAATAAAATTTATGTTAAAATAATTCAAATCACAAAGTAATATCCATCATAACTCTTCATATATATATTCTTATGTATTTCCAATGCATACAAAAGAGTGTAGAACAATACATACTATAACATGCACATTTAAAATAGTGATTACTTTGAGAACAGGACAGGTTAGACTTGATTTGGGAATAGCATCAAAAGGAATTTAGCTTACTCTAATGTGGTTTCATTTTTAAAGAAGGAATATGTTAATTTAGAGAAAATTACAATGTTAAAATAATATAAAGTAGAGTTCTACTGTTCATAGTGGAATAACTCTTCAATGTTAGAGTTTTATAACTTCAGTGAAATGTATACTTAGTAGAGGGTAAGTTGGCCATGTATATCCCTCTAAAATGCACATACTAGAATACTCTGAGTCAGTATTCTAGGGGATCCTGTGAACATATACAGCATGTACTAGGATGTTTACTACAGCACTCATTATAATAGTAAAAGATTGAAAAACTTAGATATTTCATTAGGAAATTGATTGTTTGTCTTTGTACATCTTATTCATACAATGAAATACTTGTCAGAAGTTCAAAAGGAAGAGACAGCTCTATATTACTGTCATGGAATGATGTCTGAGATAGATTATTAAGTGAAATAAGCAATGTAGAGAACATCATGTATATTTCCATTTATATAAGGACAAGTAAAAAAGGAAGAATATATGTAGTCCTCGTCCCCAAACTAACAATCACAAGAATAAAATGGCAAGCTTACTGGAACTACTGTTAATCTTATACAAGATATGGAGGTGACAAAGAACCTCAATATGCCTATGGAGAACTTAGTCTACCCCAGCCAACAAACATCAAAGTGATTTTTATGTTATACCGGAACATTTGGAAGTACAGCAACAGGAAAACATAACTTTTGCAGGTATGCTTAATGCAGGTCTAAAAGAATGTTGTCTGGGAAACAAGGTACAATATAAGCAGTGGAGAACACTGGACAGTGGTACAACAGTAGAGGAACCATCAAGGCTAGGTAGGAAAAAGATCCCAAACGCATAGGTCTTATTCTAGAGGATACAACACAAGAGACCCTAGACCAGTGTTTCTACAAGTGTGGTCCTGTGAATGTGTAATTAGTGCATCCTCCTGAAGCCAACCATTAGACCTCTTCATAGTCCATCCATAATTGGTGCTCACAAACATCCCAGCCCATTCTAGTATTAAATCCAGTTCTTCCTTGGCCTGGAATGCCCCCACCATTAGATAATAAGAAGTAAATACAAAATTAGGCTGTGTGTAATATAAAAATCAGACTATGACAGCTCTAAATTTGCATGCGAAAATGGACATTCCCAGGTATCCAAAGTTACTATTAGTGAAATAAAAGCAATTTATTAATAATGTAAAAAGGTTCCAAATAAGACTGAAATAAAAATGCATGTAAGCTGTAATGAGCTTCCACCTGTCCACTTTGTAGGTTATTATGTGATGACTCTCAGTATGAAGATTCAGTCCTTGAGGAGCTGTTCCTTCTTCATCAGATACTTTGCCCTCAATGATATTACAATGCTATCAGAATGATAGCAAGTAGTGGTCTTGATTCATTCTATATCATGATTAAATCTACCAGGCACATGTTTTATCTCCAAGTTGAATCACAGACATTAGTTTTCCCTCAATATCCTTTTATGACCCAAAATAGAAGCCTTTTAAAAAGCAGTTGAATTTAAACATTAAATACGAAGGTAGATGGTTTACACAGAATAGTGCTACACAAAATATGGTAAAACTGCAAATTTTTGGGCCTTATCCCAGATCTATGAAATCAATTTTTGTGGAGGTGGGGCCCAGGAATCTGTCATTTTAATAAGCTTTTTCAGTTGTTTCTGGCACACGCATAAGTTATCAACAAGCAGCCTGTATGATGACAGTGGCAGCAGAATTAAGAAGAATAAAGTAGAGGAAAGCACTTTTCATGAAGAAGTGATCTTTTAAAAACCAATTGTATGTGTGGAGCAAGGGGTTAGATGAGTTGAACATTACCCTAAGTCACCTAATTCAGGATGTAAGAAAAATGATCAAATTTCCCATTTATGATAGGAAAGTTTAGCTTGAAAGAAGCTGCAAAGGATAAATGTATATTCATGCTGATGGTGTCACTGATAAGACATCTGTTAGATACCTTTTTCAGTCAAGTAAATTCATTAAAAGTACAATTAAATATGATTGAATTTTTCTATCTCTGCAAGTCTTCATATGAATAATTCACAGATCAGAAAAAAACAATTCTTTTTCAGGCCATGCATGTGTCTCCTGATTTCTGGTGCAGAAAATATCCTTGCCTTAGTTATACAGGACTGAACCCAGGGATTAAGTGCAGCACAGACAGTAGATGTGTGTCATCCACAAACATGATAATTGAATCTGGGAGATAGATAGTATTGACCCTGGTACAGTAAACCCACCATGCTCAGAACTGTGCAACTTGGTGGTTTTAGAATTTCAGCAGTGTTAATGCTGTGGGCAATCAGCACATAGCTGCTAATCTCTCTTGATAGCACTTTTAGTTTGGCTGATTAATTAATTCAGTCAAGGAAGAGGTACCTCCATCTCTCTTGTTGACAGCTTTTAGTATAACTAACTTTTCTCTTTTATCATAGTAAAAAAGTTTGTAAGTTCCTTTGATTTGGGGTCTCTAAGAGTTTCTCCAAGAACAGAGTCCCCATATGTATAGTAATTTCTCAAAGCCTAAATTAGAGTCTTAAGGTTCCTGAGAAATGCTTTGAAGTAGAAGTATAGAAACAGATACTATAGAAGAAACCAAGGCTATGACATGCAAATCAGATGAACACTCTCCCAGACTGGGGAGAGTGTTTAGGTTACATAATGATTCATGGTATCAACAGCAGCAGAGAAGTAAATGTGATAAAGAATAGCTGTCCTTTGATGTGGCACTTTTTTTTATTGACCCTACCCCAATTTTAGTATAAGCCAATCCAAAGATTTTTATTACCCAGTATTAACAACTCTCTCTAGAAATTTGATGATGAACAAACAGAAAGATTATGGATACCTACTGTGTACCTACCATTTTATCTTGTATTTATCTCATTTCCTGCTCACAGTGAAGGTGAGGCAACAAAGGCTGGGATGAGACTGATAAAGGGATCTCAACCATTCCTAAGGGCATGTGGATAGGGGTTAAGCATTGTTAAATACTGTTAAGAATGTTAACTTCTTAGGCCATTATTGTCAGCCCCCTTTAATGTTTCTTTTGTGAGTGAGCAAAACTGTCAGGTGTTTGGCTCCATGAAAAACAGGTCACAGACCATTCCCTTATGCTTGGCTGCCTAGAGCAGGGGGCTGACAGATAAGCAGCCCCTTCTTTGGCAACCCTGAGGGCAATCTGACTGTTTTGAACACTTCAAGATCACTCTGAGAAAATTTCACTCCACTTGCACAGACCACTGCAATCAGTGGTCAGCTGCTGCTTAAGCTAGATCTCCTGCTTTAAGAGGCCTTGCTCCAGTCATACCCACTCCAGGCAACTTGTTCTTCCTTCATTCCATCGTCCCTCCTCTCCCTTCCCTTCCCTTCCCTTTCCTTCCCTTCCCCTCCCCTTCCTCCCTTTCTTGCTCACAAAAAGCCTGTGATTGGTGCAATGTGAGGCTTGTTGATTGGTTCATGAACAAGATTTGTGACTCATGTATATGTAAGGCTTGTGATTGGTGAAACTGGTGTATATGTAAAACTGTTGTAGTTATGATCTGAGAACCATGATGTACCTTTTCTAAGCTACTACGTAGACTATTTCTTGGTCTCATCCAATTAGTCCAGGAGGCTTCTCCTGTGTACTTCTCCCCAGTGTTTTTTAACAGTAGACCCCAAAAAGACTTTTCTCTAATGTTCTTTTACTGCCTGCTTGTGGTCTTTATTGCAGGTAGAGCAGACTGAGCTGGTAACAGACAAAACCCTGAGGCTTTAACAGCAGCAGCTAGAAAGCAGCTGGAGAGAGTGACTCCCAGGGCACTAAACCCTCAGCTCATTCAGCAGGTAGGAGGCAGCTGAAGAGTTCCAGACAGTGCAGAGACTATGAAAGACAACAGAAATATTAAGAAGCAGAGAATCTGTCAAGGGTTATGAGTCAAGGGTCTTGACACCTGAAGTTCAAGAGCTGTAACACTAGCTATGGTTAAGGGCCAAGGGTTCATATGCCCAAAGCTTGGGGCTGCAACACTAGCTCCTGTGTGAAGGGTGGCTGACTTTAGAGGCTCAGACCCTGCTCTGACCTGAGCACCTAAAGGTATAAGTCTTTAGCTTTGAAAGCTTGGATCTACAAGTTTCTAGTCCTCAGGGACTCAAATTATAAGCTTCTGAGGTTTCAAAGTCTAGTGTATAATCCTCTGGCACACAGGAGTTTAGGGTTGCTAACACTGAAGAAGCTATCCCTTCCTATTCATGATTTCCATTGGATAGAGCAAAAGAACCCCCCAGCCAGCTATATGTCATGAAGAAAAGTTAAGTTTCCTTGTATTTATTCTTTGAATACAATATAAAAACAACATATAAGTGACAGAATTTGGATTTGAACATAGCTCTGTATTTTTCCAAAACTTGTGTGCATTCCACTATAAGAGTTTGGCCAGATGACATTTAGCAGGATTTACTGGCATAAACAGCCTTTTGGCCAGATGACATTTAGCAGGATTTACTGGCATAAATAGCCTTTTCTCCTTTAGGTCCCTACAGGAGTAATATTAGGGCTGAGGTGGCAATTGTGGGGGATTAGTTGGCTATAGGGTGGAGTAGAGGACAGAAAGTCTTCACGTGTATTTTTTCACTTAGGCATCACAAAAATCTAATACTGTAGATACTATTATCATCCATTTTGCATATGAGGAAAACTGAAGAACAGAGCATTGAAGCAACTTATTCAAGGTTATCTGACTAGCACATAGCTAGATTCAAACCAGATTTATTTGGCTTTAATGCTTCTGTGTATGCATTAAGCCATCAAGAATAGAAGCCAGGTTTTTATCTGTCCATGCTTATAGGTTGAAGAACCTGAAGAGAATAAAGATCATTTGTTGGGGCTAGAGGTGTAGGTCAGGGTAGAATGCTTGCCTACCAAGCACTGTGCTCCATCCCCAGCATCATGCACATACAAATAAGGTAACTTTTTTTCATTTAAAACAAATAGTCTTCCTGTGGCCCTAAATTCACTTTCTCTCTGAATGCCTGACTATTGATCTTGATTGTATTATTTAATAAAATCTCTCCTCATCCTTTTTCTACATATTATTTGTGCTTTTTCAGACCTCTTGTTACTGTGGTCCTCTTTTTAAATTTAGTAATCCCACAGAATTCTCTCACTATCCCTAAAACCAGTTCATGTTCCCTATCATCTCTCTTTATTTCAGTCCATTATGTGAGACAACCTCAAATCCCTACCTAATCTCTCTACTTCATTTTACCAGAATGGAGCTCTGGCTTTTGCCTGCAAACACCAGTTTCTCTACTGACTTACCAAGGATGCCCCTTCAACTCATTAGTGATCCTTTCCACTCAATAGAACTGAAGAGGAAGAATGTCAGTAGCACCCTCAGAGTTTCATCATAGAAGGTGAACCATGAAAGATCAGAGCTGGAAGAGGGGCCCTACTGATGACTGGTCTAACAATCCCTACTATGGTTTGGATATGATTTCAGTGTGTCCCCAAAGATTCATGTATTGGAAGCTTGGTCCCCAGTGTGGCAATGTTTAGAAGTGGTGGGACTTTTAAGAGGTGGGGACTAGTGGGAGGTTGTTAGGACACTGAGGGAGTGCCCTTGGAAAGAATTAGTGGTTATCATGGGACTCCTGAATTAGCTATTGCAATAGGATTGTCATAAAAGAACAAATGCAGTCATTTCTCAGCCTCTCTGACTTCTTATCTGGTAGTATGTTCTCTCCCTCTCACACATACTTCCATCATGATGCCATCTGCCATGGGGTGATGCAGCTAGGGAGTAGGGGCTCACTAGAGGCAGTATAAATGTATTTGGACTTTCAGCCACCAAAACTGGGAGGTAAATAAATTACTTTTCTTTATATGTAACACATCCTCAGGCATTTTGTTATAGTAATGGAAGATAAACAAATATACCACCTCTCCCACCACATTCTTCAGAGACTTTTCCTTAAGCCTCAAAAATCTCAATGTTCATTCATACATTAATCATAATGATGGTATCCCAGACCTACTTCTCTTCTTCCCATACTTCTATCATTTTCTCTTTCCTGGGTAAATAATACCTAGGAGAACTTTTTCTTCTCTACTTGTTCCTTTTTCATCTTCTCAGAACATCTATTTTGTGTAATCTATTTATAAATATTTATTGCTCATGGCCTGTCAGATGCCAGAGATAAAAGAGTCATTGTTCTTCCAAATTTCTTAATGTTTGCTTTCATGTTACATTTGCTACTCACTAGCAATTATACATCTTCCATTCACCCCATATCTATTTCAAACCTCCATCTTGTTACAAGCTCTCTGACCTCACTGTGACACTCAATTGCCCTGATTTCACTCTCTTAACTCAGATCATTGATTCTCTTCATGCCTTGTTGGGTTATATCCCTGACCTGACCATCATTACTCATTCTTTTAGCCTTTGTACTTCTTGAGTTCTTGTAATTCCCATTTCTTGTGTAACTCACTAACTCCTGTCTAAAGGAACTTTGGTAATAGCTTTTACCTAGTGTCCCTTTTCCTGTTCTATTCTTATCCATGACCTCTCCCCACCTCACCAGTCAGGTAACATGTCTTTGCTTACTGCCTTGACTTCGTTCTTTATCCCTGAATTATCTGTTTGGTACTTGCCTTTCCACTATTGGCTCATTGATCCTAGTTGAGCAGGTATGCCAATTATTTGCTAAATTCTGCTCCATAGTGAGTCTTGACAACCATCAAGATCACACTCTAGGCCAAGTCTGCTACATTGCTTGGCAATTTTTTCTCATTACACATCTGTGCCTTTTAAGAGAAGAACAAAATTAAAGTGCTTAACATATTTGGCTCTACTATTGTCAATTTAATTAAAAATTTATGTCCAATAACAAAGATCCCAATTTCTACTTGTATTACTTATTTTATCATTTGATTTATGTTCTGTGTAGTACATAAAGAAATTAGGAAAATGTTGCTAGTTGTAAAATTTGTATTTCTTGTGGACCTAGTAGTCTATGGTATATTTGGGTTGGAGACAGTAAGGTGATAGGCAGGGAGATCAGTTAGTGTCCTCCACTGGGAAGAACAACCAGTTAATCTTTTATTTTTTTGAGTTGTGGTTATACTTGTAATATGAAAACCATTTGTTAACCAATGTTAGTTGTTACCTCTTCATTAAAAAGACCAATATATAAAATTATTTGTGGATCCTCTTCCCCCTCCATGAAATACATAACATGTGAACTTCAAATACTGATATAAATTTAAATTATGCTATAATTGCTTAATCTTAGGAATTAATGACCTAAATGAAGGCAGATTCTATTATGAAAACTCAATAAATGAATGATCTTGGCTGTGAAAGAAAAGTGAGGCCTTAGTTTCAATTATTAATTGTTTTTCAGTAGGAGGTGGAATGATGGTTTTCTATATTGAAAGCTTCATCTCTTGTTATTTATACTATGGAAGGAAGGAAGGATTATCTTTCCTAATCCACTCACCTGAATGCTTTTGCCAAACTGAACTAATTTTTCATCATTCCTGAACATATTCTTTCTTGTAGCTAGAGTTGGGGAGAGCATTAGAGCTCCCATAACCTCTACCAGCCCTCCAAAGCCATTTCAAATAAAGACCCAAATTATGGAGCAGTGATGTATCTTTTATGAAATTGTGGTTTTGTCACTTTAAGAGATGTTCTCTAGACTTTCCTACTATCCAGAAATCATCCTAAATTCCTTCTATATAAACTGACCTACAGTTCTGTCCCCTATACAGTCTTTAAGCTTCCACTGATTTCCCACTCCCACCAGTTTGATTAACTTCTGCCCTTCCTTCAATAGCCACCACAAATGTTGCTTTCTCTGAGAAGCTTTTTCTGATGATGTACCCAAAATACTGAATTTTTCTTTTGTGATGTTATAATGTTTTGCTACACTATAACACTTCTTAATTTAAAATCCAATTATTTATTAATATGAATGTTCCCTGTGGTAAACTGGCAGCTTCCATATGCAAGTATGATATATGTTTTATATCATCAGCTCCTAGGACAGTGCCTGATATAGGCACTTAATTAATTATTCAATATAAGAATATATCATACATTTGAAATCAATAATTTCAATAATTGCTAAATTCTATTAATAAACATGTCTTCTGTTAATCATTTTTATTTGCTGCCCACTGTATTAGAAGTTGTATAGAATTCATTATGAACTCATCAGACATGAGGTACTTATATAATCCAGACATGAAAAAACTTCATAAATTATGATTATACCAATTCAGAAATTGAGACACTCTAGATGGACAAGACTCAAGATTGCTTTAATTAGAAATTCCTCTCTTTATTTTTTGCAAAATAATAATTGTATTAATTATTCCTAGAAAAATATGAAATTATTTTATATAAATTAACTGATATTTTAATTATTATTGTCTATTAAAGCAGATTCTCTTAAGAACTTTTATGATACAATTTTTTGTTAGTCTATGTTGAATTGCAATAGGTGTTTGAAAGTAATGACAATGGGTAAAGAACTCAAAGCAGGAAAAAAGTGTAGAGCTGAATTTTGGCCATAGCTCAACCAGAAGAGGATGGACCCAGAACAAGTTACATTTAGGCCAAAAGGTCTACTGGAATCCTTTCCCTTGATTTAAGACCTAATATCTTAAAAGCCTCCAATAAGTATGCTTCCCTTACACACATTTTCCCTCTTACAAATCTATTCTCAGTAAAGTATCTGAAAGAATTTCTAAAAATGTTTGTTTTTCCTTGGCCCCACATCCTCAAATTCAATTTTAATAGAGATCAAATGCTTAAGTAGAAAAATTAATTTGGGAGCATACTTTCATCCAGATGATGAGGAAATGCCTGGATAAGGAAAATGAGCCTTCCTTAGAACCAGGAACCATTCCATTGTGACTGTTGTCTTCTAACCCAACTGTGAATTTTTCTAGCATTGCACTAAGTGAAGGGCACAGACCTCAGGTTATTGAGTTCACATGTGTGTGATGCTATATAATTTTCTTCACTCTGACAAAAAATTCTGACAATCTTATTTTTTGCTTTTGACCTTTCTTTTTTTGTTTACTTTATTTTATTTTTACTATTGCTTTGCTGGGCATACAACATGACATTTATAAAAGTTCTTACAGTCTATCACAGTTGAATTCCTCCCCTCCATCATTCTCCTTTGAACACCTCCCCATTCCTGCAGTAGTTTCAACATGTCTCATTTTTCCACTTTCATACACGAGTACGTAATATTTCCATCATATTCACCCTCCTACACCCTTTCCTTTTATCCTCCCCTTCCCATTCGTACCAGTCCCCCAGATGGGACCTGTTTTACCTTCCTGTTCTCATCTTTGTGGAAAAAAATGACATTTTTGTTTATTTAAGATAGCTATACAGGGTGTTTCATTGTGACATTTCCATGTATATATGTATTACAACCTAAATTGTTTCATCCCCTCTATTTTTCTCCATTCTATCTTAGTCCCCTTCTTATAGCAATTTTAACCGCCTTAAAAATTCTATATTCATTCTTGTATAGGAAGTACATCAACCAAATTCACCTCTTAACTTCCTTCTTTTACCCTCCCTCTTTTGTATGTCAGCTCCCCTTAACACAACCTGTTTTACATGATATTGTTTGTATTTGTTTTGGGTCTATATTCCACACATGAGAGAAAACATGCAGCTTTTTGGCTTTCTGAACCTGGCTGACTTCACTTAAGATGATGTTCTCAAGTTCCATCCATTTACCTGCAAATGACAAAATTTCATTCTTCTTTATGGCTGAGTAAAATTCCATTGTGTATAAATACTACATTTTCTTAATCCATTTGTCAGTAGTGGGACATCTTAGCTGTTTCCACAGCTTGGCTATTATAAATAGTGCTGCAATAAACATGGGTGTGCAGGTGCCTTTGGAATAACCTGAGTTGCATTCCTTTGGGTATATCCATAGAAGTGGGATTGCTGGATCATATGGCAGATCTATGTTTAGTTTTTTAAGAAGCCTCCATAGTGTTCTTCAAAGTGGTTGTACTAGCTTACATTCCCACCAGCAGTGTATGAAGGTTCCTTTTTTCCTCATCCTTGCCAACATTTGTTGTTGGTGTTCTTGATGATAGTCATTCTAACAAGGGTGAGGTGGAATCTTAGTGTGGTTTTGATTTGCATTTCCTTTATAGCCAGGGATGGTGAACATTTTTTCATGTGTTTTTTGGCCGTTTGGATTTCTTCCTTTAAAAAAGTTCTGTTTAGTTCAGTTGCCCACTTTTTTATTGGTTCATTGATTTTGGGGGAGTTTAGTTTTTTGAGCTCTCTATATATTCTGGTTATCACTCCTTTGTCTGATATATAGCCTGCGAATATGAATATTTTCTCCCACTCTGTAGGTAGTCTCTTCAATTTAGAGACCATTTCTTTTGTTGTGCAGAAGCTTTTTAATCTCATGTAGTCCTAGTTGTCAATTCTTTCTCTTAGTTGCTGGGCTGCTGGAATTCTACTGAGGAATTCTTTGCCTATACTTATTGTTCCCAGTGTATTCCCTGCTCTTTCCTGTACGACTTCAGTTTCATGTCTGACATTAAGGTCCTTAATCCACCTTGAGCTGATACTAGTACAGAATGATAGGCATGGTTTTCTGCAGGCAGAAAACCACTTTTCCCAGCAACGTTTGGTTGAAGAGGCTGTCTATTTTCCATCATATGTTTTTTCCACCTTTGTCAAATATAAGGTGGACACAGCTGTATGGATTCATATCCAGGTCCTCTATTTTGTTCCACTGGTCTTCATATCTGTTTTTGTGCCAGTACCATGCTGTTTTTATTGCTATGGTTCTGTAGTATAGTTTGAAGTCAGGTATTGTGATACCTCTAGCATTGCTCTTTTTGCTGAGTATTGTCTTGGCTATTTGCAGTCTCTTGTGTTTCCAAATGAACTTTAGGGTAGATTTGTCAATCTTTGTGATGAATTTCATTGGGATTTTGATGGGAATTGCATTGAACATGTAGATTGCTTTTGGTAGTATAGCCATTTTTACTATGTTTATTCTACCAATCCATGAGCACAGGAGATCTCTTCATCTTCTGTAGTCTTTCTTGATTTCTTTCTTCAAAGGTTTGTAGTTTTCCTTGTAGAGGTCATTTACATCCTTTGTTTATTCCTAGGTACTTGATTTTTTTGATGCTATTGTAAATGGGATTGTTTTTCTATATTCTTTCTCAATTTGTTCATTGTTGGTGTATAGAAAGGCTACTGATTTTTGTAAGTTGATTTTGTATCCTGCTATACATTGCTGAAGCTGTTTATGGTGTCTAGGAGTTTTGGGGTAGAGTGTTTTGGGTCTTTGAGGTATTGGATCATGTTGTCTGCAAATAGGGATACTTTTACAATTTCTTTACCTATTTGTATTCTTTTTATTACTTCTTGCCTTATTGCTCTGGCTAGGAATTCCAGGACTATGTTGAATAGGACTGGGGAAAGTGGGCACCCTTGTCTCATTCCTGATTTTAGGGGAAATGGTTTCAGTTTTTCTCCATTAAGTATGTTGGCAATAGGTTTGTCATATATAGCCCTTACAATGTTGAGGTACATTCCTTCTATTCCTAGTTTTCTTACAGCTTTTATCATGAAGTGGGGTTGAATCTTATCAAATGCTTTTCCTGCATCTGTTGAAATGATCAAGTGTTTTTTTGTCTTTGCTTCTCTTAATGTACTGTATTACATTTATTGATTTGCGTATGTTGAACCATCCCTGCATCCCTGGGATGAAGCTGACTTGGTTGTGATGAATGATCTTTCTGATATGTTGTTGGATTCAGTTTGCCATTATTTTATTGAGGATTTTGCATCGATGCTCATTAAGGAGATTGGTCTATAGTTCTCCTTTTTGGATGTGTCTTTGTCTGGTTTTGGGATGAGTGTAATATTGGCTTCATAGAATGTGTTAGACAGTGTTCCTTCCCTTTCTATTTCATGAAAAAGTTTAAGGAGAGTTGGTATTAGTTCTTCCTGAAAGGTCTGATAGAATTCAGCAGAGAAATCTGTCAGGTCCAGGACTGTTCTTTTTTGGGAGACTATTGCTGCTTCAATTTAATTTGTGTTATAGATCTGTTTAGGTGGTTAATATCCTCTTGGTTCAGTTTTGGATGGTCATAAGTATCTAGAAATTTGTCCATTTCTTCAAGATTTTCAAATTTATTGGAATATAGGTTCTCAAAGTAGTCTCTGATGCTTTCCTGGATTTCCTTGGTGTTTGTTGTTATCTCCCCTTTTTTTGTTTTTGATTTTACTGATTTAAGTCTTTTTCCTCCTTATTTTAGTCAGATTTGCCAGGGTTTTGTCAATCTTGTTTATTTTTTCAAAGAACCAGCTTTTTGTTTCATTGATTCTTTGTATATATATATTTTTTGGTTGTTTCTATTTCATTAATATCGGCCTTATTTTTATTATTTCTCTCTTTCTGCTTATTTTGTGTTTTGCTTGTTCTTGTTTTTCTAGGAGTTTGAGATGTAGCATTAGGTCATTTATTTGAGATCTTTCTGTCCTTTTAATATATGCATTCATGGCTATAAACTTTCCTCTTAGGACTGCCTTTGCTGAGTTCCATAGGTTCTGGTAGGTCACGTTTTCATTTTCATTAACTTCCAGGAAACTTTTATTTATTTTTAATTTATTAAGTGGGAATATGTGTCCTGTTGAACTCCTCTGACAAGCTTCTAGGCCCTATCCAGAGATGATACAAACGTTTCTTTTTTTTTTCTAAACTTTGATGTCTGTGGAGTAAGCATCTGAAAATATATTTTCCCTTATGTAAGTCTTCTGAATATTTTAAACCTAGATGCAGCTAACCTTAAAATTTATTGTGAATTTTATATTATTGAATAGGAGATGCTGTACTTTATTAATAAGTGAGGTTCCTTTCCAACAACACTGCAGTTTAACTTTATCATAAATATGTATAACTGATAATCAGCTTGATGTCTCTTTGGAAACATGGAATGGAGTAGAGCACCAGTAACAGATTTTGATTATGGTTGACATCAAGGTTGATCTTCCTCCAAGAGAAAACAAAATGTTAATTTGCAGTAAAATTTCATGTAGAAATATGGTGGTTACATGGGGTGGAAAAGGTGTTGAGGAGAGGTATCCAAAGTAGAATCTAGTATTAATGGACATGAAAAAAAATGGGGCTTTAATGTAAGTGTGTGTGTGTGTGTGTGTGTGTGTGTGTGTGTGTATTTTCAGAGTTGGGAAACAAACCCAGATCCTTAAAGATTTTAGGCAAATGCTCTACCACTGAGCAATAACCTTGCCCCACAGCTTTAATGTCTTAGCTTGACTCATTAATGTTCCTATCTATAAAATAGGCAGCATTTTCTTATCTTGTCTGAAGGGGCTGTCTGAAGTTAAATGAGATACTTAGTGTGCGTTTTTGAAAACTCAATATTAATTTTTAACAAATAACTGTCACCATAAAGGTAAGTCACATGGTCAGAGCTATTTGCTATTTGCTTCTGACAGAAAATATACTCAGAATATATAAAGAATACCCATAAATCAATTTTGAAAAGACGATCCAGATGTGATGGTACATGTCTGTAATCTCAGCTTCTTGGGAGGCAGAAACAGGAGGATTGCAGTTTGAGGCCAGTTTGGGCAAAAAGAAAGAAAGAAAGAAAGAAAGAACAGAAGAAGGAAAGTCAGTGAGATCCTATTTCAAAAAAAATCCTGGCATGGTGGTACATGCATGTAATCCCATCTTTGGAGATGGAGGTAGGAGGATCATAGTCTGAGGCTAACAAAACTGCAAGACCCTACCTGAAAAACAAACTAAAGTCAAAAGGGCTGGAGTCATATCCCAAGTGGTAGAGCACTTGTCTAGCAAGCATGAGACCCTGAGTTCAAGCCCTGGTACCACAATGAATGAATGAATACACAAATAAATAAATAAGACATACCCTATTAGAAAAACAGATAAAGATTAGAATAGGTGCTTCTCAAAAGAAGACATCTAAAACGTCAATAAATATATAAAAGATGTTTAACTTCATTAGTCATCAGGTAAATGACAATTAAAAGTATAATGAAATATTACTGATCCAGAATTGCTAAAATGAGAGATGGAAAATATCAGGATGAATTGAAATTGATGGGAAGATAAATTGCGACAATTAGTCTGGAAAATGCTCTTGCAGCGTATTCTAAAAGCTGATTGTATGTATACGCCAAACTCAGCAATTCCACACCTAGCTACTCACACAACGTAAATACTTATATGATCAACAAAAGACATGTACAGGAATGTTCATATTAGCACTAATTATAACAGTTAAGCAGTGGATTCTTATGTCCATTAGCACTATGGATAAATACTTTATAGAAAACCAAAAAAGTACACATAGGAGTACATGCAATATGTAGTATGATTCCATTATGTGAAGTACAAACATCGGCAATGCTAATATATGATGTTACCAGTCAGGATAATAGCCTTTTACAAGGGAGTGGCTGGAGGGAGACTAAAGGGAAGTTTCTTGGATAATAGTTTTGTATGCTTTTCTTTTTGAGTGCTCTTACATGGGAATGTTCAATTTATGAAAATCCTTCAGCTAAAGCTAAGGTTTTCTTCTAGGTATGTTTGTTATATTTCAATAAAATTTTTAAAAAACTGACATGTTTTAGGACCCTGAGCTCCCTGGTTACTTCTGGTATTGATTTGGTGTGTGCTAGCAGGCAGTAATTTGATCTCTCTGTGTCTAGCTTATCATGTGAAAATGGATTAATAATGACTCTGTTTTTATAGGAATTTATAAGGTTCAATTAATTAATGAATTGTAAAGGCAGTTAATTAAAAGAGCTTATCTAAAGCAAAGTATCATTTTTGCTAATTTATCTCAAGAGGTAACTTGTTATTATAGTTAATAATATTGTATACTTGAAATTTGCTAAGAAGAAAGATCTTAACTATTCTCACCACAAGAAAAAAGGTAACTACTTGAGGTGAAGATATGTTAATTAGCTTTTGATTTGATTGTGTTAATCATTTTACAATGTATGCATATATTAAATCATCACATTCTATACCATAAATATATATAATTGCTACTTATCAACTATACTTCAAGAAAGCTAGAAAAAAGGTAAAATAAACAAATTAATCACTTCTACCATGATATTCCTATTCCCCACTGAAATTAGTATATAGTTTAAAGTTCTTCACAATAATTCCCATTACTTCCCACATATTTGTATTCACATTCCTTATTGCTTACAATAACTATGAAAAGAAAATAACTGTACAACTTCTTTTGAAAATCATGACCAGATAGTTTTTGTTTTTTTCCGGAAAACCCTGTAATCAGATCCATGAAAGGTTCTGCAGCAATGCAAAGTATTGTTCTGTTTTTTTAAGTAGTAAATATGCCCTGCAATAAATAGACAGGAGGACCAAAACTACCCTGGAAAGGAAAAAAAGAAGGTGGGTGAGTAGAGTGGGAGCATTAAAATTGAACCAAATAAATGTGCAGTGCTTTTGACCTACTCTCAGATAATAATGATCTTGCTTATAAAATGCTACACTGCTGATGTCCTTGGAGGAAAATGTACTATAAAGTTCAATAAAGTTTCAATTTTAAAAGAATTCACTTCCAATAGCTTTTCAAGAACCCAAACAACAGCTGGTACAATTGTCCTGTGTTGTTTCCTTGGAGACCTCATACTCCTCATAAGAGAAGAGATTCAAAAGTCTTATTAGCTGTGACCGTGTATGCATAGATGCCTAGATGTAGCTAAAACCAATGGGCATCTCAGACATCCTAATGAAGTAAGAAACAGTAAACTAGAATTACCTAGTAATAGCTAATGGGATAAGAAACTCCATTTCCTTTTAAGAAATTTACTAAACCTGATCAGAGACAGGAGCCTGGATAAGTCCTACTTTGTATGTTAGTAAAATCAGACATTATACTTGTTTGGATCTGTTATTAGTTTCCAGTCTGTCTTAATCTCTCAACTAGAAAGTATTCCTATCTTTAGACATATTTGAACTTTATCTGTAATCAAGGCAGAATTTTGAATCTCTAAACTTTGTTTTCTGTTAACAGAGAATGGCAGCATGGTCTAATTCACCCAGTCCACTATTTGTCCTTATTTCCTCTGTTACCCATCATTCAGCCTTCATCCTTCTTTCATTATTTGTCTATCCATCCTCTGTCTTTCTCCCTTCCTCCATCCTTCCTTCTCTCTCTTTTCCTTCCTTTCTTTCACATTGTTTAAAATTTCTTTTCTGTGGGGCTTTGCCTGTCCTGTATGTGTTTTTCTAGACGTGTGTTCATAGGAAGTTGGACATTATGACCTACCATAATTGTATGAGCATGGAGGATCTATACAGATGAATGCAAAAAATCATGATGATACTACGATATCATACCATATGTGTGAATAAGGATACTTACAGATGCCCCAACTGGCAGAAGAAAATAATTCTATTTTTCTTTTTTAAATTTTTGAACATTTTATTTTAAAAGACATAAAGGCTGAGAGAATAGCTTAGTGGTAAAGGACTTGCCCAGCAAGGTCCAGGAATTGATCCACATCACTGAAAAAAAAATTAACTGCCAAACACTGGTGGCTTATACACATAATCTTAGCTACTTGGGAGGCTATGATCCGGAGGATCTCTGTCTGAGGTCAACCAGGCAAAAAGTTTGAGAGACCCCATCTCCAAAGTAACCAGAGCAAAATAAGCTTGAGTTGTGGCTCAAGTGGTAGAATGCCTGCTTTATAAGTACAAAGCCCTCAGTTGAAACCCAGTACCTCAAAAATAATAAAACAATAATAAAGCATTAATTATGTAATAGCAAAATAATAGACTTAGCTCCCAAAGTACATATCACTAAATAAATAAGTCATGTATGGATGCTGAATAAAGTACATTAAAAGATGTTATTGTTTCTAATGTTTTCACTTTTTATTTATTAGTATATATTAATTGTACATAGGGGCTCCATGGTAACATTCCCATACATTCATATAATGTACTTTGATCAAATTGACCCCCTTTATTATTCTCTTATTTCTCCTACCCCTTTAAAAACAATTTTAATGTGTCTCATTATTCTATTTGCATGCATGCAAATGGAGAACTTAGAACACACTCACCATCCCCTCTTTTTACCTTCCCTTTCCCACTGACTGCCACTTCCAGTCTCCCTGTTTTATTTTACACTGTTCCATTTTTTAGGTCTAGATGCTGTGTATGAGCAAGAATATGAAATCGTTATCTTTCTTGTTCTGGCTTGTTTTACTTCACCTGATGATTTCTAGTTCCATCCATTTCCTGCAAATGACATAATTTCATTCTTCTTTATGGCTGAATAATACTTCATTGGAGGTATATATCACATTTTATTTATCCATTCATTAGTTGATGGACATCTACACTGATTCCATAGCTTGGCTATTGTGAATAGCACTGCTATAAACATGGGTGTGCAGGTATGTCTCTTGCATGCTGACTTAAATTCCTTCAGATATATGCCCAGGAGTGGTATTGCAGGATCATATGGCAGTTCTAGTTTTAGTTTTTTGAAGAGCCTCCATACTGTTTTCCATAATAGCTATTCTAATTTACATTCCCACCAACAGTGTATAAGGGTGCCCTTTTCCTCACATCCTCACCAACATTTGATGTTCCTTGTTTTCTTTCTTGTGATATTATTGTTGTGCAGGTGGTACATCGTGACATTTATAAAAGTTCTTACACTATAGCACAATTGAACTCACCCCCTCCATCATTCTTCTTTATCCCCCCCTTCCCCATTCCTGGAATAGTTTCAACAAGTCTCATTTTTCCATTTACATATATGAGTATATAATATGTCCACCATATTCTTGTTTTCTTGATGATTGACATTCTGATTGGGGTGTGGTAGAAGCTCAGAATAGTTTTGATTTGCATTTGTTTTATGGCTAAGGTTGCTGAACATATCTTCATATATTTATTGACATTCTGTATTTCTTCTGAGAACTGTCTGTTCAATTCATTTACCTATTTATTGAGTTATTTATTGTTTTAGTGTTTAATTTTTGGAGCATTTTATGTATTCTGCATATTAATCCTATATCTCATGAATAGCTGGCAAAGATCTTCTCCTATTCTGTAGGTTGTCTATTCATTCTTGTAATTGTTTCCTTTGTTGGACAGAAGCTTTTTAATTTGATACAATCCCATTTGTTAATTATTGCTCTTATTTCCTGAACAACTGGAGTCCTATTTAGAAAGATGTTACCTATGCTTATATCTTCAAGGGTCCTTCCTATGTTTTTCTCTAATAGTTTCAAAATATCAGACCTTACATTTAGATCTTTTATCCATTTTGAATTAAATTTTGTACAAGACAGGAGATAGAGGTCTATTGTCATCTTCTCAAGTGGATATCCAGTTATCTCAACACCATTTTTTGAAGAGGCTGTCTTTTCTCCGGTGTATGTTTTGGGCACTTTGGTGGAAAATCAGATTGTTGTAGCTGTCCAGGCTTATTTCTGAGTCTTCTGTTTTATTTCATTGCTCTTCCTGTTTGTTTTTATGCCACTACCGTGCTTTTTTTTTTTATTGTGGCTCAGGTATTGTGATACCTCCAGCGTTGTTCTTTTGCTCTGGATTGCTTTGGCTGTCCAAGATCTTTTGTGCCTCCATATGAAGTTTAGGATTGATTTTCTATTTCTTGGAGAAATGACATTAAATTTTTATGGGGATTGCATTTCAATGCTTTTGGTAGTATAGGCATTTCTTAACATTAACTCTGCCAATATTTAAACATGTCAGGTCTTTCTGTCTTCTGGTGTTTTAGTGTTGTTTTACCTCTTTACTTAGGTTTATTCCTAGGTATTTAATTTTTGAGGCTATTATAAATGGGATTGTTTTTCTGATTTTTTTCTCAGCCTGTTCATTATTGGTGTATAGAAAAGCTACTGATTTTTGCGTGTTGATTTTGTATCCTGTTACTTTGCCAAATTTGTTTAGCAGATCTAAGAGGGGTTTTTTTTGGTGGAGTGTTTAGGATCTTTTAAGTAGAGGATCATATCATCTGCTAATATGTATAATTTGACTTCCTCTTCCTATTTATATCCCTTTTATTTGTTTCTCTTGCCTTATTGTTCTAACTAAGAATTCAAGCCCTATATTAAATAAGAGTGGAGAGAATGGACTCCCTTGTCTTGTTCCTGACTTTAGAAAAAACAATTCCAATTTTTCCCCTTTTACTACAATACTGGCTATAGGTCTGTCATACATGGCCTCTGTTACATTGAGGGATGTTCCTTCTAGTCCTAGTTCCTTCAGAGCTTTTATCATGAAGAGATGCTTAATTTTGTCAAAGATTTTTTTCTGCCTCTATTGAGATGATCATGTCATCTTTGTCCCCAACTCTATTTATGCGATTTGTATATGTTGAACCATTCTTGCATCCCTGGAATATAACAACAAGATCGTGATGCATGAAATTTTTAATGTGCTGTTGAATTCAGTTTGCAAGTATTTTATTGAGAATTTTTGTGTCTATATTCGTCATGGAAAATGGTCTGCAATTTTCTTTTTTTGTTATGTCATTGTCTGGTTTGGGTGTTAGAGTAATACTTGCTTCATGGAATGAGTTTAGTAGCATTTCTTCTCT
This sequence comes from Castor canadensis, assembly GCF_047511655.1. Classification (NCBI taxonomy): domain Eukaryota; kingdom Metazoa; phylum Chordata; class Mammalia; order Rodentia; family Castoridae; genus Castor; species Castor canadensis. The sequence continues at coordinate 45,463,515 of NC_133405.1, read as the reverse complement.
TTCTGTTTTATTAAATAGCTTGAGGAGCATTGATATTAGTTCTTCAAAAGTCTGGTAGAATTCAGCAATGAATCCATCCAGTCCTAGACTCTCCTTTTTTGAGAGACTCTTTATTACTGATTCACTTTTATGGCTTGTTTTAGCTCTGCTCAGGTGGTTCATAGCCTCCTTGTTCAATTTTGGTAGGTCATATGCATCTGGAAATGTATCCATTTCTTCTAGATTTTTCCAGTTTTTTAGAAAGAAGTTTTCAAAGTATTCCTTAATTTCACTGCAATTTGTTGTGATATCCTTTCATGTTTAATTTTATTAATTTGAGTCTTCTCCCTCTTTTTGTTAGTTTGGCTAAGGGTTTATCAATCTCATTTATCTTTTCAAAGAATCGTTTTTTTATATCATTGATTATATTATTATTTTAATCTCTATGTCATTAATTTCTGTCCTGATCTTTATTTTCTTTCCATCAATTCTCTTGGGTTTGGCTTATTCTTGTTTTTCTAACAGCTTGAGGTATATCATTAGGTTATCTGTTTGGAATCTCTCTAATTTTTTTATCAAGACACTAATAGCTATAAAATTCCTTCATAGCATTGCTTTCACTATGTCCCATAGGTTCTGCTTACCAACTGACCGTTCAAGAGTTAATTGTTCTGATTCTATATATTTGGATATTTTCTGTAGCTTCTCTTTAATTGATTTCTAGTTTCATTCCATTGTGGTCTGATAAAATACAGAAAATTATTTCAATTTTCTTATATTTGTTAATACTTTTTTGTGTTCTAAAATGTTATCTATTTTGGAAAAAGTTCCATGGACTGCTGAGAAGAGTGTATATTTTTGTGGCTATTTGGTGGAATATTGTATAGATGACTGTTAAGTTCAATGATCTATAGTGTTGTTTAATTCTGAAGTTTCTTTGTTGATTTTTTGTCTGGATAGCCTTTCTATTAGTGAGAGTGAGGTATTAAAATCACCCAATATGACTGCATTGGTGTCTAACTGTATTTTTATGTCTAATAGTATTTACTTTATAAAATTGGTTGTGTCAATATTTAGTGTGTATATGGTTACAATTTGTTATGTGCCTTTGCTTTGTTGTTCCTTTTATCTATATTAAGTGACCTTCTTTGTCTCTTCTGACTAATTTTGCTCTAAAGTATGCTTTCTCAGGTATGAGTATAAGTACTCTTGATTGCTTTGGGTTTCCATTTGCTTAGACAGATCTTTTTCCATTCTTTCACTCTATGCCTGTGTTTGTCTTTGCCAGTGAGGTGTTTTTCTTATCATCAATAAATGAACAGATCTTGTTTTTTAATCCGATTCCCCAATCCATGTCTTTTGATTGGAGAAAAAAGAACATTTAACAATTACAGTTATTACTGAAAAGCGTGTAGTAAATGCTTGACATTTTATTGGTTTAATGGTGCTTGATTCTTCCTTACTCTTCACTTGTCTGGTGAGACTTATTTTTTCCATGTTTTCATAGTTGCATTTATCTTCCTCTTCTCTGTATAGTATTCCTTTAAATATCATCCTCATCATGTAGCTAGTAACCATGAATTGCTTTAGGTTTTGTTTATTATATAAGGTTTTTATTTCTCCTTCAAGTGTAAAGGATTCCTTTGCTGGGTAGAGTAATCTAGGTTGGCTGCTGTGTCTTGAAATACATCATTACATGCCCTCCTTGGTTTTGAAGTTTCTGTTGGGAAATCTGCTGTTATTCTGAATGGTTTTCCTTTATAGTTGATTCAACATACCTCTCTTATAGCTTTCAATATTCGGTCCTTGTAATCTGATATTTTAACCTTAATGTGATGGGGGAGGATGTTCTTTTTCTGGTCTTATCTGTTTGGAGTTCTAAAAGCCTCCTGGACTTAAATGATAATCTCTTTCTCACGATTTGGGACAGTTTCTATTATTATTTTATTTAATATGGTTTTGATGCCTTTTGCTTTCATCTCTTCTTCTTCTATGCCTATGAGTTATAGGCCTGGTCTTTTAATGGTGTCCTAGAGGCCTTGCTTATTCTGTTCATACTTCTTTAGTTTTTTTCCTCTATGTTCATTTACATGTTCTAATATATCTGCCTTGTCTTCAAGCCCTTATACTCTGTTTTGAATTTAATCCAGCTTACTGGAGAGATGTCAACTCTGTTTTTTATTTGACTTATTGAAATTTTCATTTCTGGAATTTCAATTTGATTTTTCTTGGAATTTTTTGCTATTTTTATTAGCATAATTTAATAGTACAAGGGATTTTCATTGTGATATTCCATAGATACATACAGTGTACCTTGAACAATTTCACTCCCTCTTTTATATTCCCTTAACCTCCTTCCTCCTTCCCACACTTTTCTAACAGTTTTTGGTAGGTTTCATTATGGTATCTTCAAATATCTGAAGATATACATGTATGTATTTATATATAACTCTATAAATTCCCTTTTCATGTCCGATATTTTCTTCCTTATTTCATTCAGCTCTTTAAGTTTTCTTGAGATTCATTCAGGTGTTTATTCATGTCCTCTTTGATTTCATTGACTCTTATAATCTTTTAAAAATTCTTTGTCTCATATTTCATCCACTTTACTCTCTTAAGTGGATGAATTGTGAGACAAAGAATTAAAAAACTGTCTTAAGAATTTGTTGTTATGAAGTTGTGTTTTGGAGGAGTCATATTGCTTATTCTATATTTCATTTTTTGCATTTGGATTTGTATATCTGAGACCAATGTGATTGGGAGTTTTAATCACCTGTGGTCTTTCAGTAGAAACATTCTCAATGTACAGGCAGGACAGTATAGTGGCCAGGTTGAGGTGCTATTTCTTAACATTGAACTCAGTATGGCTCAGTAGCCAAGCATTTGCCTACACATTCAGCACATTAGGCCTAATCCCAAGTACTATTCAGATTGCGATAAACTAGCTGGAGTCTTTTGTGGTTTCGCTACAGAAACGTCCCTTCTTTGTGTACTGGAGCCCTTGCTGGCTTCCCTTTGTGTTGGACAGGTTCCCACTTGCTCCACTATCCCTTCAGTTTTGTGTCCCCAGGGCCAGCAAGCATCTAACCCTGTGGACTATAGGGATACATCTAACCCACATGCATCAGAGAGTAGGAAGAATAAACAGAGCTCTGAGTTCTGTACTGGCTAGGAAAGAACTGAGGGATCTAGTTGCTCTGCCTACTGGTCTCAATGAGTATAGACCCCATCCAGCAGTTCACCTCCCTGTGGAGCGGAGAAAGCTGTGGAAATATCATGATTCAAAGGATCTGGACTTAGGGTCCTCTGTCCTGCCTGGCAGCAAATACATGCTGGAATGCAGTCCTTAGTTGAGGGTCTCAGTGCTTTCATGCCTTACCCAACAGTTCACCTCCCTATGCGGAAGATGTGGAAGTCATGTGGTTTGAATGGTCTGGGCCTGAGGCCTTCCGATCAGCCTCTACCAACAGTTTACCTCCTTGTAGGGTGGAGGAGGCTGTGGATATCACATGATTTGGAGGATCTGGGCTTAGAGTTCTGACCCACCTATCAGGCAACACACACAACCAGGAGGCAGTTCCTGCAGGCCAAATATAATGCCAGCCACTGAGTTGGTGCTTTGTTTGCACTGCCAGCCTAAGGAGATGTGACTTGCATTTTGCCAGGGAGGGTGGAACCTCTGACTACTACCCCCTTTGCTTGTGGAGTTCCCCACTGTTTAAACTTCTCTTGAGACCATGTCAAACTCTCCTCTTCTCCTTGACCACCTCTTGTGTCCATCTCCTACCAGACTGTGATAGGGTGTCTCCAAACTCCCTGAGCCATGATTCATCCTTGTTTTCAAGGCACTAGAGTATCTCAGAAACAAAGTATAAGCCCACTCTCAAGATGGCATCCTGCTATGGAGCTCTAAAATAAGGGGAGGGAAAGAATGTCCTTCTTTACCAAAGACAGCCTTCCACACCAGCTCAGTCACTTTCTCACCAAGTATCCACACTAGGTTTAAGGTTTGTGGGAGCTCTGGCTTATCCTGCAGCTAAAATTGCCAGTCTATTACCAGGGCCATCTGGATTACCTTGTGAATGCAACTTTGGCTTCCCCCTCCCTCTCCCGTGGAGTTGAGGATCATTTTGGAAGTTTTCTGTTTTTCTCTGTTGCCTCAGTTTTGCCACATTTTTCTGCTGTCCTGCAGAAAATTTCATGTTTCCCAATGCTCTTCCTCTTGTGTTCCCTGACTCTTCTCATTCAGGGAGTCAAAATGGTGAACACTTCTAATCCATCACCTTATCCCCACTTCTAATAATCCTCTTTTCAGTGCATTTTTTCCTGATCAAAGTGACTCAGAGGCTCTCTTTCAAGATTTTCACTGTAGATGGCTCAATCAGAAGAGTTGAATACTTCCTCTGTTTATTATTACTACCTCATCCTTTGCCGACAATATAGGATTTAGGCTAAATCATATATGGTCCAAGACCAGCCTCATGTGCATGTGATCTGTGGATCTCAGGACTCCATGCTCAGAAGAACATTGTTCTTGACTCAATGCTCTGCTGTTGCCATTCTGGACATTCTTAATAATTTTCTCTTTGTAATTATATTTTGTAAGTATAGTCAGATTGGACACTGGGGCATACATATGAGCAAAGGAAATGCATATACCATTCCACCTAATTTGTATATAGTGTTCATAATGCCCCAAAGTACAGAATTCCTGTGGACCTGCTCAGTGTGGAAGTTCATCAAGACTAAACATCAATAAGAAAGATGTTGTCAGTTGGAGATGTCATGCTTCCATGTCTACAAAACTTGCTTATAATACAGAATGAATGCAATAATGTTCTAAAAATATGGACTATTGGGGGAGCCCTTATATTCTTTCTTTGTGTTATTTCCCCATATCATACAACCACTTAATCTGAAAATAATGCATATAAGAAAAAGAAAAGGTAGAACAAACTAAGGTTTCTTTTCCTTGCAGTCTTTCCATAGTCAGTAGTAAGTTGAAAATAGTGTTGGTAGAATATGAGTTAAACAATAAGTAAAAGAAAACCAGATAAGTTAGTTTTGTACAGTGTTTGCACTCTTCTGATAAGAACAAAACACATATGTATATAAAGGATATGAAATATGCATTGTATCATTTTGGTAATTCCACATATTAGTTCAATGCATCTGAAATTGTCATTGCACAATATTATGATGAATGGTAAAAAATTTTTGCTAATAATTAAATTTTTGTCCTTTTGAATAACATTAAAAACAGAATTCACTAATAAAAGTCAAGAGGGAAGGGAGTGGCAGGCTTCAGAAGAAATGGAAAAGATGTCTTAGATTTTTGTACCTCGAATTGCATTTCTTAAAACAAGAAACTCCATATTTTTGTTTTTCACTGGCCCTTGAAAATTACTATTTGGTTCTATTCAGGTCTGACAGCGTTTCTGGGATTTTTTTGGCGGGGGAGAATGTGCTTATTTTCGTTCAACGTAAGTGGGTTGGGAAATATTTTACTGCTAAGAAATAGTAGAACATAACAATTATTTCTCTGACTTATTAGTCTATGACTATACCTTCATTGTTGTACATTTTCTCTATTGAATTCATAGAGCCTACCCATTAGAGCAATGTGACTGACTATAAGACAGCATTAGAAATGAGATCAAGGTAAAACTTCCCACTTGCTTATGCATAATTATTCATTCAACATATATTTTTAAATTGCTTACTATGCGATAAACATAGTCTGAGATGTATAAGTTATGGCAGTGAACCATACAGGCAAAATTCCTGCCCTCACAATATTTTATTTTAATAGCATTAAATATATTACTGATTGGTGAGGAACAATGAATCTTTGATTCTCTTGTCATCATAAAAGTTATTTTAAAATTCCTTATTTGTCACGAATTCACAAACCTTTGTCTATGTAATTATGATTTTAAAAAAGCATTGAGTGATTAAGATGATGGACCTCTTCTGTTTATGTCTGAAAACGTTCCTTTTTCTTCAGTGGCAACTTTTTCCCATACAAATATTCTAAATGGTTGTTTCAACTCTTTGTCTTTGTCTAAATAATGATCACTAAAATTCTTTTCTCTTTGAAGTTATCTAATTAACCTAAAGAGTGAGGAAATGCCCTCTTATTCATTCAGGCTGAAACTTGCACTGCCACGTTCCATCTGTTCCCTTGCAGCCCACACCTAATCACCTCCACTCCACAGTAGTTTTGAAATCTGTTTCTTCCTCTTCATTATCTTTGCTACTCATCATTATCTTTCACCTGAGCCACTGTAATATTTTGCTTTTTGATCTTCCTGCTTCTGAATCCTGAGACTATTTTTCTTACAGTTGTTATATTCATGACCCTAAAGCACAGCTCTGACTGTTTCGCTCCAGACCCCAAATCCTACAGAAGCTTCCCATTACTTACCGGATGCATTCCAGATCTCCCAGCCTTGCATTCCAGATCCTCCACAATATGGTTTCAACATACCTCTTCAAATTTATTCCTTTATAGCCTGTGTTGCTCATACTGTTCTCTCCCCTTTAACCCATATCTTTACACATTCAAATCTTACCCATCTTGCAAGTTTAAATGTCAGTTCATGAATCCTTTATTTAAATTCCCAAAGCTATAAAGGAAAATAATTTCTCAATTCTCTGAAATTCCAAATACTTTATTTGGCATTGGCAGGATGGCTCGAGTGGTAGAGTGCCTGCCTAGCAAGTGTGAGGCCATGAGTTCAAACCCCAGTAGTACCAAAAAAAAGAGAAAAATTCAAATTCAAATATTTTATTTGAACATCTCTTACAATATTCATTTCTTTCCAATTTTCTCACAAGTTTCTGCACTTTGATGTTATGTCATTTAGAATATTTTATATTTATATAAAAATTATGATTTTATTGTAATTATCTAATCTAATAATTATGACAGTCTGCCTTCAGATATTTGGAACTCATACCTGGTTCATAGAATGTACTGAAAATGTTGAAGAAATGAATAAATGGATGGATGGATAACTGAATAGTAATTTTCTCCCAGATACTTGGAGGAATGCCAAGAGGGCTAATGAAAATTGGAAAGCCTCCTGAAATTCTAAGTTGAAAAATTCATTTAAGTACAAAATGCAAATATTTGCAAATGAAAAAAAATGACTGTAAAGTGTAATCTTATTTGTGGAAGGAAATATTTATATTCTGGTAAACCAAATAAAAATAAAACACAAGCAACAAAATAGGAAATGTAATCTTGGATAGTTATCTAAGATAAGAACTAAATCTCACGAACCCCTTATTTCTTCACCCCTCCACACTGTATCTCTGAAATGACTTGTATCATGTCCCTTCTTATCCATTCCCTCTGCCTTGGTCCTGATTTTTATATTCTTTTATTTGTGCCATTGCAAATTGTCTACTGTTGGGATTCCTCCAGTTTTACTAAACTTTACAAGCAGCTGAAATAGCAATAATTTAAAAACCTTTGCTTCTTTTCATTGCTCACCTAGACATAGCCTGACATCTTCACAAATGCATTCAAGGTTTTTCACAGTCTGATCCCAACATATTTCCAGTGATCACCATTCATATGCCCATTATCTTCCTGAATGGATTTTGTATTTTTAGAAAAATTCCCTTATAATTAAGCTTGCCCTGCAATGATAGAACTTAGACTCAAATTTCCAGCCTCCCTTGCAGCTAGGAATCAGGTGTGTAATGTAAGATCAGTCAAACAAGCACAATCATGTGAAACACTGATTTGCAAGTGAGCAACATATAAAAACTGGCTCTGTAAGGATCTCTCATTCTCTGCCACAAGTGGTAGCAGATGTATCCAAATGTTAGGAGCAGAAGCAGCACAAGTATAAGACTGGTACTGATAGTAGTTTCAGAGTCAGAGACTGCAATTTCTTCCTTATCAGGCCAATTCCATGATGTGACTTTGGATATTATTTCTGGAAGCTTAGCCTGTTTCTTCAACCCTTCCAATGATACTGTGAGACACCTAATATGTACTTTCAAATGTTTTTCTTGCTTTAAATAGCTGGAATGAATTTCATTGCTTGAGTCTAAGAACTTTAACAGATATATTCCTTGTTCAGTCTTACTTTAAAAAAAAAAACCAAATTCCTCTTGTGTATGCTGTCATACCAGATTACTTACTCATGGCTCTATACCTTTCCTCCTGTGCTTCGCTCTGCTTAGCATGCACTCCATTTTCCCCATTCTTTCAAGCCTAGATAATTCCTATAACCGTTTAGCATATGCTTTGAAAGACTTCAAGCACATGTCCCAAGTCCCTCTTCCACCTTTTAAATTTACTTCCACACAGGGTTCATAGACTAGTGTTCCAAAGCTGGCTGTCTTCCAATAAAGTTGATATTCCTGAGGTTATCCTTGAAGACATAACACCTGACATATCAAATTTCTCAAAATACTCCTCCCCTTACAATAGCTTGAATTCATTGTTTTGTCAGGAGTGTTCTTTTTTAATCAAATTTTATGTTTTATTGGCAATAAATATATGTTCATTGTAAAAAATTCAAGCAACACAGGAAAAGCAAAGAAATGATTTATTAATAGTCACTCTCCAATCCCAGAGCAATGAATACATTTGTATTATTCCTGCTTTAACTCTAAGCACATGCTAAGCACTCAATAAATATTTATTGAATGTGAAAATTGATTCTCAAGAAATACTGAGGACTTCTGTTTTCTGGTTCATCATTTAAGAAGCTAGAAGTCAATGCCTCCCTAATAACAGCAAGTAAATTGCTGAATGAACTGAAAAATTAGCAGCTCTTCTTATATCTACCAAAGAGATGAGATTATAGGGCACACCACTGTCCACCAAATGGAGAAACCAGTAGTCACATGCAGAAAATCACAGCTTGTTGAAACCGAAATCTATAAGCACAACTTTCTCCGAAACTAGTGCTGAGTTAGGGAAATCAGAATTATAATCTAATTGTTGAAGTGTCCATGTGGACAAGTCTGAGGAAAAAAATTTCAAGAGATCCAGTCATTGGAGTTACATACATTTTTGTGAGTTTTGCTCCTGGAGATCTAACATGTTCTCACAAAAATATTATCGAAAAAGCCCCTTGTGCTTCCAGCTGGAGGTGAAGAAAAGGAATCATTTTGAAACATGCTAGGATATTCTGTTCTTTTTCATAAAGTCTTTCCTCAGAAGAATCTATTTAATCAGAGCCTAAAGTGCTGGGATTTAAGCAGAGCATGATTGACTTTGAGGAAGAGAAAAACCAATTAGAGCCCACTGTAGCCACCTGTTCCATCAAAAGGTACATGATCACTAAGAGACTGAGGCCTACCCGTAGGTCTATAAAACACTCCTCTAACCTGTACATCTTATGACCATGTAACTGAAGACCTCTTTAAAGCAGTGCCTTTGTCCCAGTCTAGCTATCAAGAAAAAAAATACTTATAAGATGTTCTAAAGGGCAAAAACCAATTTGACCAGACTCAGATATGACAGGATGTTAGAATGATCACAATTGGAATTTAAAACAATTATGCTTAAGATGCTAAGGGCTCTACCGGATAAAGTATATGGGATGTAAGAACAGATAGATAATGTAAAGGGAGAGGTAGAAATTCTAAGAAAGGACCAAAAAATGCCAAAGATAAAAACAATGTAGCAAAAAAAGAAGACTGTTTTGATGGGATTTCTGGTAAACTGGACACGTCTGAGGAAAGAATCTGTGAACTTGAAAAATCTCAAATGCCAAAAGCTGAAAAACAAAGAGGAAAAATACTTTTAAAAGGGCTGGCAGAGTGACTCAAGTGATAAAGCAACTGCCTTGCAAGCATGAGGCCCTGAGTTCAAACCACAGTACCACAAAAAAAAAAAGATTTAAAAAGAAACAGAGAGGAATAGCCATAGAAAAATTTGGAACAAATACAAATGGTATAACAACTTATACCTATATCATTTTCAAACTACAGAAAATTAAAGATAAAATACTATAAAAAGCTCAAGAGGTAAAACTGCTTTATTTCAAGTGAATAAGAATTACATTCAATTCTCTTCAGAAACTATGAAACCAAGAAGAGTGACGTCAAATGTCAAGAGTGAACTAAAATACTCACAGCGAGGATACATCGAGAAGCCCCTTTTTAAAAAAATTTTTATTTTATTCATATGTGCATACAATGTTTGGGTCATTTCTCCCCCATTCCCCCTGCCCCCTCCCACACCCCCCCACTCTCTCCCTTACCCCCCCTTACCCCTCGCTACCTGGCAGAAACTATTCTGCCCTTATCTCTAATTTTGTTGAAGAGAGAGTATAAGCAATAATAGGAAGGACAAAGGGTTTTTGCTAGTTGAGATAAGGATAGCTATACAGGGAGTTGACATGCATTGATTTCCTGTACAGGTGTCCCTTTTAACATTGACTTACAAATTAATAAACACAGGACTGTAAAATAGATGCAGTGGGGGGGGGCTATTAGTGGGAGGGGGAGGGTGAACAAAGGAGATGAAGGTGAGAGTATATGGTTGATGGACTTCATATACTTATATGAAATAGAACAATAAACCTCTTGTAATTGCTTTAAGTGGAGTTGGAGGGGGTCGAGGGAGAAAGATGTTGGGGGCAATCCAGCTAATGTACAATAGAAGTCCATTTGGAATTATCACAATGAATTCCCCCTTGTACAAAAAAATATCCTAATAAAAAATAAATTAACTAAAAAAGAACTTATCTCAAAACTTTAAAAGAAGTTAGCTAAAGTGTTGACAGAAAAGCCCTATCACCTGTCAATTATCCTTCAAAAATGAGGGAGAAATAAAAACTCTCTCAAATAAACAAAAATTGAGGGAATTTGTTGCTAGTAGGCCTGCCTTGCAAGAAATGCAAAAAGAAATTCTTTAGATGGAAGGAAAATGGTAAAGATTAGAATGTTGATCTACATAAAGAAAACAAGACCATTGGAAAATGTATTAAGTGAAGGTAAAATTAAAACTTCCATTTTCTTATTCTTAATTCATCTAAGAGATAACAGTTGGTTCAAAACAATAATAGCAATACCATAATATATGCATATATTTTTTTGTGGTTTTGCTTTCTGTAGTTCTAGTCACTTTTAATTAAATGTCCTCTAAAAATATCAAATGGAGAATTCCAGAAATTAACAACTTATAACTTTTTAATTGCATGTTGTAATGAATAATGTGATCAAATCTTGTACTATCCTACTTTGTCCCAGCTAGGAGATGACTCATCCCTTTTCCTTGGCATATCCATAGTCTGTATGCTACCCACCCACTAGTCACTTAGTAGTTTTCTTCATCATCAGATGGCTGTTGTAGTATTTGCAGTCCTTGTAGTCCATACTCTTTCAGAGTACCCTAATACTACATTACAATACCTACCTCATTCATTTACTTTACTTCATCTCATTATGTAGGCATTACATCACCTCATATCATCCCAAGAAAAAGAGTGAGTACAGTACAATAAGATTGAAAGACAGAGATAATAATCACACCCAAATAACTTTTATTAGAGTATATTGTTTTAATTTTTCTTTTTTGTTGCGCTGGGTGGGAGTACACTGTGGTATTTACAGAAGGTCTTACAATATATCAAATATGTCATACTTGAATTCACACCCTCTATCATTCTCCTTTAACCACATTTGCCTCATTCCTGGAACAGTTTCAACAGGTCTCATTTTTCCATTTACATACATGTGTACACAGTATTTGCACCATAGTCACCCTCCTATACCCTATTTTATTATTTATTATTATTAATCTCTTACTCTCCCTAATTTATACATTAAACATTATCTTAGGTATGTATGTATAGGAAAAATACCATACACAGGGGTTGGTACTATCTGTAGCTTCAGGCATCCACTGAGGGGCTTATCTCCCACAGATAAGGGGACTGTTGATTTTTCTGAATATATTTAAGAAGTCAAAATATATTGCAGCCACTATGGCAATCATTATGGAGGTTCCTCAAAAAATAAAAATAGAAGTACCATATGATCTTGATATACTACTCCTGGGTATGTACCCAAAGGAATCAAAGGCAGTAAAAAAAAGAGATAGCTATACACTCAGTTTATCATGGCACTATTCACAATAGCCAAGACATGGAATCAGACCAGGACATCAAGTGATGAATGGATAAAGAAAACGTGGCGTATATACACAATGGAGTATTATTCAGCCGTAAGGAAGAATGAAAACGTCATTTGCAGGAAAATGGTTAGTGCCAGAGGACATCACGTTTAGTGAAATAAGCCAGACACAGAAAGACAAGTATCACATGTTTTCTGTCATATGTGAAATCTTTTTTTGTTTGTTTGTTTTATAGGTATAAAAGTAGAAGGGGAACTATTAGGGAATAGGAAGGGTACCAGTGGGAGGAGTAGGAGGATAAGTATGGTAATAGTGTGGATAGATACATTCATTGTACCTCATATACATGTATGAAAATGTCATAATGAAGCCCCTATTTTGTACAATTAATATACACTATATTAATATATATAAATTTTTTTAAATCAAAATGATACAAAAAGATATATTGAGAAAAGTCTTTTTTTCTCTATCCATTCTTCCCAGTTTCAATTCATCTATGATAGGCAACCAAATTTCATTAATTTCTATTTTTATCTTTTCTGCTTTTCTTTTTATAAACATCCATGTTGTGTGTATGTGTGTGTGTGTGTGTGTGTGCTTGTGCAAGAATATCGTTTCTCTTCCCTTCTTACACAAAAGACAGGGAACTATACACACTTTCTTGAACTTCTCTTTTTAAAAACCTTAATTTATTCTTGAATACACTACATAGAGTTTATAGAGCTATTCTGCCTTTTATTGAATTGATTTCTTTTATTTTGGTTCTAATATTTTACAAGAAAAATTGCACCAGACAGGTATTTTTTGGAGGGACATCTTCAGGGTTAATTCCTATAGTGGAATTACTGGGTTAAGAGCATATTGTAGTTTTGTTAAATAATGTAAAATCCCTCCCTATGCCATAGGAGTTGTATCGCTTTGGATTCAATCCACCAATGTTTGAGAATGACTTTTATGCAGAGCCTCTCCAACAGTGTGTCATTAAGCCTTTGAACTTTTGCAAATCTGATAGATTGGAAATGGTATCACTGGTTAGTTTTAATTTATATTTCTCCTATTATGAGTGAAGTTGAACATCTTTCCATATCTTTAAAGGCCATTTTAAATCATTTAAAATTATTTGTTTATATCTTTAGGTTATTTTTATTTTTTTTATTTTTTGTTTATTGTTGTGCTGGGTGAGAGTACATTGTGGCATTTACAAAGGTTCTTATAATGTATCAAATATATCATACTTGAATTCACCACCCTCTACCATTCCTCCCCTGATTCCTAGAACAATTTCAACAGGCATCATTTTTGCATTTACATACATGTATTCACGTTATTTGCACTGTGTTCATCCTCCTACCCCTTTTCCCCTTCCCACCATCTCCCTCCTCCCACTGGTGCAAACCACCCCCTACCAGAACAAATTCTGCCCTCCTGTTCTCTGATTTTGTAGAAGGAAAAAGATAAAAGATAAAAAGAAAAACATGATGTTTTTGCTAGTTTGAGCTAAAGCTAATTTTTAAATTGCATTTGGACTTCTTATCCTCTTTATGAGTTACTTATATGGTAGAGATATTGTGGTGTACTCTGAAAACATTTTCTAATAGTTTATAATTTGTTTTTTATTTTTCTTATGTTATTTTATGTTGACTAAGAAATTATATATTTGAATTCATCAATATTTTCTTTTTATTATACCTGGGTTTTGAGTCACAGTTACATTGCCTTTTCACAAAACACAATTTTTTAATGTTAATTTTATTTTATCATTTTTACATTTACTTACATGTGTATACATTAGTTGGGATACAAACACAATTTTTATAATTTCAGTTAGTACACGGAATCTCATTCATCCATTGAGGGCTGTTCTTTATGGTGTGAGGTACAGATCATTTTTTTCCTAAATGATCATCCAGTTGTCCCAATAACTATTTATTAGAAAGTCCGTCCTTATCCCTGAGATTCAACATGCCATCTTTTCCACATACAAAATTTCCATACGATTCCAAGTCTAGTTTTAGACTTCTCCATTGGGCTGTTACAATTCAGTAGGTTAATTCTGACATATATGAAGCATTCATTTTTATACATCAATATCATATCTAGCTCCTTTCTATACTCTGTTTAGCAATATTAATTAATTTGTGAAAAAAATTGAAAATTATCTTTTCTCCTCTAAGAGTATTTCATATTAACTTCTCTCTTTTTTGACAAACTCTATGTCTTTCATTTCTTTGCACTTTCATTTCATTAGCTAAGCTTGTAGTATAATGTCATGAATAGTACTAATGGCCAGCATCCTTGCTTTGTTTCTGATTTTAGTTTGTGAGAATTTTTTTGAGTCATAGTAAAGCACAATGCTTGAGGCAGGTTTCTGATAGATACCCTGCTAAGTTATGGAAGATCTAATTTTCTGATTTAAAAATATGCATGTCTATTGAATATTATTTTTCAAAATCTATTGGTGATCATATGTTATTTTTTCTTTTGGAATCTGTTAATGTGTAATTTCATTGTTGGATTTTCTAGAATTTATCTAACCTCTGTAATGAGATATTAGTCCTTTTATCTCTGGACTCTGTTTGCCAATGTTTTGTTATTTTCTTATCTAAATTCATAATTTATATTAGCCTATAATTCTTTTTCCTTCTGGTATATAACATGAGAAAAATAAGATGAATAATGCCTATCTTTTTTAATGCTGTGTAACATTTCGGGTAGAAATTTTCTACATGAATGTTTGCCCACACCACTTGGGCTTCAACTCTTTTTTAGGGACTGTATGTTTGATTACTGCTTCAATTTCTTTCGCAAATATTGATCTATTCTTATTTCTGTTTCTTCTGGGCTGATTTACATAACATTTCATCTGGCTTTCAATTTAATTCATATGAAATTATATACAATATTATAATTTTATCTATATTTGTAGTTTTCTCTTTTGGCTTGTGATTTATTTATCTGTGTATTCTCTTCTATTTTTACTTGTCAAAGTTTAATTACTTTTATTCAGAATTTTTTCATGTATGTTTTCGGCAATGTAGAACTAGGTTCTTGCTAAAAGAATATGAAGATCCTGAAAGAAGCAATTCATGGGGCTCAGAAGGAGGCACAATAGAGTGAATAAGCAAAAACAGAATTAGGAATGCCCCCCCAGAGCTAGAGAGAGAGGATCATTTGGGATTATGCAGGTGGTTTGCAAAATAAAAACAAGAGAAGGAGTGAGTTGAGAGTTTTAAAGGAAAGCTATGGAAAAATCACTAAATCACCTAACTCAGGAGCAAGGAATACATAGGGCCACACAAAGGGAACGTTCTGTTTCCCATGGAGTAGAGTGGGGGAGTAAAGTTTGTCAGGTGAAGAAGAGATCAGGTGGTGGGTGGGTAGAAGCCTGAGGATTTGTAAATTAATGAATAAATTGAGGTGGGAAAGAGGATTTGGAAAGTGTGTGAAGAAGCAGGTAGGCAATGAAAACTTTGCTAGTGTTCCCCTAGAATATGATAAGTTAGAAGTTAATGCTATCTTAAATTTATATTTATATTAAATCAGTGATTTGGAGGTATCAGAATAATTTAAACATTACAGCTCAGGGAAAAAATTAGCATTGTTTTAATGTTTTGCATTTTTACCTCATTTCCTCCATCTTAGCATCTCTACAGTATAGGTAGTTTTATCATCTTTATGCAATAATATATAAAATGAATATAAATAAATATAATGAGTTTTAGTAAGATTGAGTAATTTACCCAAGTGACTGAGCTGAGATTTGAGCCTGTTAGACTCTCACTTTGGGTTGTTTTACCCTATAATCCATATACCCGGTTGCTTCTGTACTTTCTTTACCTTTTCCTATGAAGCCTCTTATGGGCTAGATTTTTCTCTTGCAACTCAACAGAATTACCTTAATCATTTTGTTAAATTAAAAGAATATGAAGTGAGCAGTGAACTCTTGATACAGGGACTTATTTTGATAAATGCTTCCGGTATGTATGTCTTTGTGATGCATGGAAGGAATTTCTAATCTGCCACATTATTTGTTTTGCCCAGACCCCATAAAGCCCCAATAAATAGGCAATAAGTATGTGTGCCCTTGGGTGGTAAATGTCAATGATAAAAAATGGGGGAAGGGCATGCAGGTCTTTTGTTCTGACCAATTCCTGACTTCTGATTCTTTGCTATAGATTTGTAAAGGTTGTTGTGCAGTGAGTTTTAATTTAGAAGCCTTGAGTAAAATATAAATGGGATAAAAATCCCTTTGGAATTAAGCTCATTCAAATATCTTTTCAGCAGATTAGGATTCTTGCACAGGAAACTTCCCATTGCATTTTCATTCATCAAAATACAGAATTTCCATTTCAAGTAGTTGCTACTGCATGCACAGAAAGGAGGTGTGCAGCTGGAGAGTCGGGCCTTCAGTGTTTAACTGTGAGGAAAAGCCCAGTATTATATTCAGGACATGGTATCCATGGCAACTTGCCCAGCAGCTTTTTAACTTTTCAACCTATCAAAAGATGGTTTCTTTAGTTTTCCTTCAATTTTCTTCCTCTGCTTTTTTGGTTGGTGGTCATAATCATTCCTGATTCATGTAGCATTATTACTCACTACACAATAAAAATGTTGAATGATCATATTAGATTGTCACTAGTATGTTTTTTAATCAGGCTGAATACATAAATTTTCATTAATCTAGACTCCTGTAATTAACAATCTTTGAGCATTGTGATAAGGCAGGGTGAGCAAAAGCTCATCTATGTTCTAGTTCAGAAAAAGAAAATAAAAAAGCCTTGCCAAGCAGATATGATTGGAATTGCACTCATATACATATACCATATGTACGTATATATATATATATGTATATATATATATACAGTTGTTATACTCATTGCTGCAAAGGCTTGATAACTTGGACTGTCCAGAGATGGGAGGTTGGAATTGATTTACTTTCCTAGTTAGGCAGAAAACCTTTATGTTTTCAATTTGTGTCACCAATTCCTTTGAAAGGTGCTAGTTTACTTTCCTCCTTCAGCAATAGTCGATAACTGGCTCTTTCTTCCATGCCAGAGGATTCGGCAGCCCCTGAGACCCATGACTCTAAAAGTCAGTGATCTTTCTTTGGAACCATATTCATAGCTGCTGCAGAGATGAGGATGTAGAAGAGAAGGTTCAGTGTGTGCTGATGCCAAAACATACTCTGAAAGTTTCTTTCACTTTGAAAATAAATCCCTGATATCAGATTTTTTTAACCTGAGGTGAAAGGTTGTTTATCTGAGGCAGCACAGTATGCTAGTTAATAGCACAGGTTCTGCAGTCAGTCTATTTGGGTTCAAATCTGAACTGTAACTTTTACTAACTACATGATTTTGAACAAGCTACCTAATCTCTCCAAGTCTCAGTTTCCACATCAGTAAAATGGGATGAATCATTGAACTTACTTCAAAAGGTAATTTTGAGAAATAATGTCATAATTCATGTAAACTGCTTGTAACAGTACCTGCCTTGTCTGTAGGAAGTACTCAATAAATATTAGCTATTGTTATTTCTTGGAAAAGAGGAGGAACCTGCTTCATTGAAAAACTCTCAAAGCTGGGGTCAGGGCAATTAAGATTCTTCTAAACAATCCATTTTGAACTCTGGAGACAGGTCCTTTACAAGGCAAAAATATCTTAACATAGTTGGACTAATTGTCTGCACTTGAAAGTAATAAAGATGCATGCCTTTAAAAATATTGTGTATTTCAGATTTTCCACTACTTCACCCTAATCCTGCCTCCAATGACTCACAATAGTGAGACTGTATTGGGCATTGATTTAGAAATCTCTACGTGTGCCCTCAAATGTGCGCCAACACCAAAAACAATTCCAAAAGAAAAAAGAGAGCTTCTTTTCCATACATTTTGTCTGCATAATTTATGCCTTTCAGTAGTTAGAAGATGTTCTCCGTTTCGCAGGGAATGTTTTTGCTTGTCAGATAGCTGTAGTTGTTTTTACATTTTGGCTTTTTGCCTTTGTATTACCTGAGCTGTAAGCTAATTTCCTTAGAAATTCATTTCCTAAAGGCTTGAATTATTTAAATACAATTAAGTGTCTGCATACACACTAATATGATTATTTTGCACTGCCACAATTGTGCTGGAAAGTGGATCTACCAGAGAACATGAAAAAGCTGATTAGAATTTACTTTGGTGTACAGAATGAAAAGATTTGACTGAAAATTCTATCTTTGAAACACTAGTATTTGGGGAGATTTGTGTCTCATTCTGTTCTAATCCACCCCTAGGTAGAGTTTCTATGGAATCAGACTAACTCATTTACCCTCTCTCCTTCACACTTAACTGCTAATCCAGTATCTCACCTCAACCCCCACTCCTCACCCCAGACTCACCCCATCTTTCCCACCACCTATGACTTTCCCTTCTTGTTCTCCCATATCTCCCCTCTGTGCCTAACTAATCTATTGAGGCCTTGAAAATGTGTGTTTTTCTGGATGTGTCCCTTTGTCCCTTTGTTTCTGCCTGAGAGTATGCACGTGCCTCTGTAGCTACTGAGGTCTCTTGTTTACCGTATGCATGGGTGGATGACCTTGTGTGTCTCCCATTGATGGATAGGGGCTTGTGTGTAACAGACAGCCTATGCTTTATATATGGTTCTGAAATAGGAGTATACGAACATCTTCAATCCCTGTTGCCTTTCTTCTCAGAGCTACCTTAAATTTTCTGGCAGATTTCCCGCAGACGGAGGCCCTGCCCCTAAGACAAGTGTGCAGAGGCTTGGGTTTTTCCAGTCTTCTTTCTTCCTTTTTGTCTGTTTTGAGTGCAGTGGCCCCTAGTAACTCTAGTAACTCCCCCTTTTCCTACCCATTTCCCTCCTCCTTTTTCTAGGCTGTGCCAAAATCTCCCCAGCAACATCTAAAGGGAAAGGGGGTGGTGCAGGGAGAGGGGGACACAACCAATCATTGGTTTGGGAAAAATATACAAGTTAATGAAATGTTGGCTCAGATATTGTTCCTGGATCTGTGGATGAATGTGAGTTTTCTGTGTACTAAATGGACAGATTAGCAGTATCAAGCAATAGCATATTGATAAGAGACCTTTTGATTAATAAATAAAGTATACCAAACTTAAAACATGCTTCAAACATTTAGGAGTGCCAAGTTTGTTTGATTTTACTGAAACTTTCCCCCAAAACCTTGTTAAAATTGAGCAGAACACAGATCTCTCCTATAGGCAGGCTTACCTTTCAGTAACCTGTCATGAATTCTGATTGGCCTTGCAGAACCACTCAGAAGGCTCTTCCTTTCATTTGATTGAGAAGATGGAAATATGAATTCTAGTTCCATTTCTGCCATTGACCTACTGTGTGACCTGAGACACACTGCTTAATGTCTTTGTCTTACCTTCTCTGCCTTTAAAGGAAAACTCTGCTTAAAGTTTTGTCTATGTATGTTCACATAATAAAGCAAAGATGGGAGAAAATATGTGATTTACTTTGGGGGGAATATTTAGATTTATGAGGCTACCATTTAGCAAATCTAAAATAGTTATTTCCTCAAATAACTGGCCCCCAGTGACTCAACATAAAGAAAGGGCCTCAAAACCATTCAATAAATATAATAGCCTTGCTTAATGAATTCATTTGCCTTCTCTGTATGTTCTTTGCTATAGTGTCTAAGTTTTTTGCTAACAGAATCAGTCTTACTCTTTTAAAAATGGCTTATTTGGGGGTATAATTGGTATACAATGTACTGTGTATGTTTAAAGTGCACAACTTGATATTTTGACATAGGTATATAACCATGAAACTATCAACACCATTAAAAGATAATGAATTTGTCAGCTGGGTGCTAGTGGGTGGCTCACACTTGTAATACTAGCCATTTGAGATGCTAAGGTTGGTAGGATCATGGTTCGAGACTAGCCTGGGCAAGTAGTTCGTGAGATCCCTTCTCCAAAATAACCAGAGCAAAATGGACTAGAGACGTGCCTCAAGTGGTAGAGTGTCTGCTTTGCAAGTGTTCTTTGCAAGTGTTCAAACCCCAGTCCCACCAAAAAAAAAAAAAAGATAATGAATATGTTCATCACTCCCAAAAGTCTCCTGGTGCCTCTTTGGGAACCTCTTTGTAATTCTTTCTTTGTGCCCTTCCTTGCCCTTCCCCATCTCCAGGCAACCACTGATCTGCTTTATGCCATGACAGATTAATTTATACTTTCTAGAATTTTCTGTAAGTGAAATAATACAATACATACCCTTTATTTTCTGTGTTCTTTCATTCAACATAACTTGTAAGATTCATTCAAGTTGTATATATTAATAGCTTGTTCTTTTTATTATATACTACTTTATTCAATTAAGTCATTATATTATAATCATTTTATCCACTCATTTGTTGATGGACAAAGGGCTGTTTCTAGTTTTGGCTATTAAAATGATACTATGATTATTCATGTACAAATCTTTGCGTGGACATATACTTTTATTTCTCTTGTGGAAATACCTAAGACCAGATTTGCTGACACATATGGTAGGAGAAAAGTTATCTTTATGAGAAGTTGTCACTGTTTTCCAAAATGGTTGCATCATTTTAACAGTTCCAACATCAAAGTATGAGAATTTTAATTGTGCTACATGTTTAGTAACACTTGATATTATCCATATTTTTAAATTTAGCCATTCTAATGTGTTTTGGTAGAGGCATTTCAGCATGATTTTAATTTCTATTTCTTTAATGACTAATGTTATTGGACATTTTTCATGGGCTTATTTGTCATTTATATATCTTCATTAGTGAAGTTTCTGTTTTAAGTTTTTATCCATTTTATTTATTTGGTTATTTGCTACTTATTGAGTTTTGAGTTCTTCATATATTATCAATATAAATCCTTTATTAGATATGTAATTTGAAAATATTTTCTCTGTGTCTATGGCTTGTCTTTTCATTTTCCTAAGAGTCTTTGCAGAGCAGAAGCTCATGAATTGGATGAAACTCACTTTTTTCTTTTGTGGATAATGCTTTTTGTATAATAGCTAAAAAAAAAAATTGTTAGACCTGCCCCAGAATTCTGGATTTAAAGAGTCCCATAGAGATAGACTTTCAGATGTGTTACTTGTCCCGAGAAATGTTCCTAACCTTGAGCCCAGGTTTGTAACAGTTGCTGATGCCCTTAGCTGATTTCTTAACCAACTTGATGTCACTGAATGTGGAGTTAGGAATAAATGTCATGGTTACGTGCCAATATACAGTATTTCTACCATACAATAGATACAGTAGGTATGAATAAGTAGCCTTGAGAACATGGACAATAACAAAATGCAGTGAAATAATTAAGAAAGGATGACTTTTGAGTTTTTATTACCTTTGTTTTTAATATAATTAGTTGAATTATATAGTTTACTTTTTAACAGTGGCTACATTTAGTTGACAAAATTCCTGAAAATTCACCAATCATCTCTTGTAAACCAATTGATGTCAATTCCAACACATCACTGTATAGCTTCCTTGTGGATCCTTGAAGGGGTCCATGCATAGAGTTCAGGATCAACTTTCATAGAAAATTATTTTTATTTTTATTAAACTTTAAGTGAAATCTAGGATATCCTTTGACCATGAATGCATTTTGAAATTAATGATAGATCTCATTAATCATGACCACAGATATGTATGAAATAAAATTTTTTTGATAATTAACTTCAGTTTAATTTATTTTCTTTGCAATACTATTTGTTTTATTTTAGGTACCTTAAAAGGGCATTCTACATTTCTCCAGATCCTAGAGGGGTCTGTGGCATGCAAAATTTTTCTTAGAAACTATAGGAAAACATTCCAGGTAACATAGATTTTTAGAAATAGCTTCTGGATGGACAGACTAAAATCTCCTTACATCACTATCAGAAATGTATGCCTCATTATGGTGTTACGAATTTTGGAATCATGAATATGAAAGCACAATACTATTTCTGCTATTTATTGGCTACATGACTTTGAGAAATTTCATTTATCTTATTGTGCCTCATTTTTTCAACTGTGATATAGGGGTACTGATATTTACTTCAGAGAGTTATGATGAGAACAGAATGAGCACCTGGCATGCATTAGGTGCTCAAATATTTGCTTCCTTTTATTTCAGTACTCAGTGGGAGAGAGAGAATCATAGAACCATTTCAGAGTGTCTACTGCTTAAATCTATCGGACTATAATTATTAGGGCTTTTCCAAGAGGGTGTCTAAGTCAAAAGATAAAATGCTGCCCTTTCCTATCTTGAATACAAAACACTGAAGGTAGAGGAGTCAGCTGTCCTGTATTTGTCTGAGCTCAAGGCTGGGACCCAGAGGGTTTCTGTAAAGAGATTTTAGTCTGTTGGATTTTAGGATGTTGGATTCTGGCTCACCAGTTTGGCTGTTTTGCTACTTTAATCTGCTCCTGATTCCAGGCCTTTACTGACTCCAGTCAAGATTCTAAGTGTCAAACATTACCTCATTCAAATACAGTCACTTCTTCAGTTAAGCCCTGAGGGCAAGACACAGCTTCCAGGACATTGATGTAGTGGCTTTCTGCCTTTTTCAGTCTGTGGATGTCTTCCAGTAGTAAAAGCTCTGTGGATCACCTGCACCTCCAACTCTCACTTGCCACAGGCAAAAAACAAAACCTAAACTTCTTAAAACTAATGGGAAATCTGGCACTACTTTAAATGAGACACCAATGAGATGATGTCTGGTTTAAATGTCATAATCAAATTATTTATTCCTGCCAGAAACCAAAGTATAGGCCTTGCCATACTGCAAATGTTAACACATACAAGAGAGTAGTGTGTGGACGTGTTCAGTATAACCTTTGGATACCACCACTGGTTCCATTTGGAGACTTCATTGTGAGAAATGTTGCTTTTCAAGAGCTCTTCATGCTCATTTAATCATATAATAAATTCAAGTTTAAATTATCTTTGATTTTCCTTAGAGAAACAGCAGTGGAAAGATCACTGAAGTCAGGCAGATCTGCATTTGAACTCTTTCTGTGCTAATAACTACCTGTGTTAATTTCAAGAAGTTTTCTTAACCTCTCTGAACTTCAACGGTTTCCTCTGTAACATGGGTATCTACTCTATAGGATACTTGTGAAGGTTAACTAAAATAATGCATTTTGTAGCTAAGCTATAACTCACAGATAACCTTCTAATTCATCACTTTCTTTTTCTGCACTATACAACTAAAGCGAAATAAACCCAGAAGAAGTCCATACTACACCAATGTCACATTTATAAATTGCAGAGGAAGGAGGAAGAATTTAGGCAATAATGACATCTTTATGCTTTTTAAAAATCCCTTCAGTCCTTTCTGTCACCCCATAATTCTTCATGAAACCACTGTCTCGATAAACAATTTCCATATTCTCCATTTCTTACCTTTCTGATATACTGAATTTGCTACACTCTGATCTTGGATCATTCTGATTTCCTATTTCTCAACTTCTACAACCAACAATATTGAGTCTGCTAGAGGAAGTCACACAGTTGTGCAAATCAGTGTTGTGGCAAATTCGTGTTCTTTGATCTCAGATGACTCTCAGTTCTATAGCCCTTGTTACTGCATTTATCCAAATCTCAGAGTGACATTCCAAAGTATCTTACCTAACCATCTTTCCAACTGTCTTTAAACTTACTTAACTCTTATTTCACTAAGAAGATGGAAGATATCACAGATAGAGTCTCAGTTTTTCATACCAGGAAAAAATCACTTTTATCTGTACTCACTCTCATTTCCTTCCTTCTGGTCTCAGTTTTCCTTCTCCTACCCAAGTCTAAAATCTACCTGTCTCTGGTACCTATTTCATAGTATTTCATTAGGAACCTCAGCTATTCTTTCTCTCCTTTGTATCTTTAATATATCTGACTCTGTTCCACTGACATATAAAGAAGTGAATTGCTCTCATGCCAAAAATTCATCAGTCCTTTCTAGACCCTGCATCCCCCTCCAGCTACTACACTCTCTTCCTCCTTTCCTTCTTTCACAAGCCTCTTAAAAAGTGATCCTCACCACTGTTTCCAGTTCCTTTCTCATTATAAAGTGCTGTCCATCCCTAAATTTCCTTTGAAAATGCTTCTGAATATTCTAATAGCCAGAGCCAGTGAACCCTTTCTGATTCTTTATCTTGATTGATCATTCTGGGTAAATTTGGCATTGCTGAGATGCTCTCCTATTTTGGCTCCTAAGACACTACATTTGTTTTTACCTCTTTGGGAGTTTCTCTCCCATCCCACCCCTTTTCTTGCTGACTTTTCTTTCTCTGTACATTTATTTATTTATTTATTGCATTGCTGGTGATGGAACCCAGGGTTTCATGCATGCTGGGCAAGCTCTCTACCACTGAGAGACATTCCTAGGCCTCTCTATTGTTTTACTTGTAGTTTTCTCTAAAGCTTCATCCTGCTTCCTCTTACATTCTTAAAAAATACAATATAATATCCCTGGGAAACTTATGTTCATGTTTTTAACTGTTACCCATAAAATGATTAAATCTGTATCACAAGACAGTTTGTATAGAAATGTCTTCCAATATCAGTCATTTGTACTTTACTCTCATTTTTTGCCATATCTGTGTACCATTATTTTTAGGTAATATTTTTATTTAAATTTACTCATCAAAGAATTACCTATTCAGTCAGGTACCGGTGACTCATGCCTATAATTCTAGCTACTCACTCAGGAGGTAGAGATCATCAGGATCTGGGTTTAAAACCAGCCTTGGGCAAATAGTCCAAAAGACCCTATCTCAAAAAAAAAAAAAAAAACCATCACAAATAAAAGGGCTTGCAGAGTGGTTCAAGTAGTAGAGTACCTGCCTAGCAATATGAGGCTCTGAGTTCAAACCCCAATACTGCAAAAAAGAAAAAAAAATGCTTTTTTCCTGAGCAATAACATCTATGAAATTGCAGGTTTGAATGTCTAACATATTTTCCTAATATATTAAAATAAATACCCAACTACTAAAAATGACAACATTCACCCATGTACCAACCAAAATAATCCCTTGTATGTATAGCACACATTGGGATACACTGGCCTAGAGAATCAAGCCAAAACTTTTTACTGGGATTAATAATATTCTTATGATATAGCTTTTGAACCTTACCTCCCTATGGGTTTTCGCTCATGCTTTATGTTTTGATCACTTCCCTTGCCCCTAGTTCATCCATCTACCTGAACGTATACCTCTTCAAGACCCTACTATGCCATAAAAGGACATATTTATTGCACTTAACCTATTTATGTCTTTTTGTTCCTAATAAAAGTCTAAGGAAATCATTGCTGATTAGTGTCTATGGTATATATGCATCAGTTATTCTTGTATAGGAGATGACAGTGATTCATTTTTTCCAAAAATATAACCTCTTCTTAAATAAAAATAACAGTATTTTTACTGAAAAAATGTTATCAAAACTAGCCTGAGATATCTCTATAAAATGATATTTTATTTTTTTCATTTTCATTTAACATATGGACTGACCTTGGTAAAACTTGTTAGACCACCAAGCTTAGAAATTGGACTGGAGTGTGGAAATTACAGTTTGCACCCACATTAATTTCACTATTTCTCTTCAGAGTATAATAAAAGTACTCAAAGAAAGGAGGAAAGGCTATCTATCTTTCTTTTTTTTCTATTCAGAAGCTTGAAGTGACTTCAGATTTTTTTGATCTTTTTGAGGACAAAACACAAAAGAAAGCAGAAAAGGGTAAAGGTATAAGTTTTACAAGCATCATCTGAGACTTACAGAGCTGGACAGTGCCTTAGTGATGATCTACTCCATCCTCTTCATTGTACAGATGGAGAGGGAATGAGGCCAAGAGAAAGGAATTTCCTGAGGATTTATTCATTTATTTATTAGCACACAACTTGTATTTACAATTGCTTTGACTGTTTGTTTGTGATAAGATGGCAAAATCACCACTTAAGCCTGGGATCACTTACAACCCCCACAGAAGACTTCAGGGTGATCTCTGCCTGTTTTATATTCACATGGATGAGAGTCAGAAAGTATAGATCCACACTTTCCCAGGGTAGCTTACTGGAGCCAGAGTCTATGTCAGCACAGCTCAATGATGATCACATTGATTACACATCTCTTTTTACTGAATATGTTCTTCAATGATTATGTGTCTTCCTCCAAACTAAGCGTAGGATAATTCAAATCCTTATTTCACAGATGGGAAATTGAAGCTTGGGAATAGAAAGCAGTACCAGAACTAAAACTTCCTGCATTAGTATTTCTAGACTCCAGAACTATACCATTGGTTGCTGTATTTCACACATACATCGGCTACTACTCTGGATTAAAAAATTACCTCTGCTCTATTCTTTTGATTCCTGATTTGTGGTTCAATCTTAATAATAAAACCCCAGAAACTTCAGGAAGAAATTAAGGCTACATATTGAGCCAATACAGACTACTCGTTCAGATCCAGTGACTGATTATAATATTAGCAGATAATACCAGTACTCCTTGCTCTCCCTCTCCATTTCCTTGCTCATTAGACAGGGATAAGAGAGGAAGTGAAACATAAATCTCTACATTTACTTAATTATCATGAGCTCTGATAAAACTTGTGATTAGAAAAGAGGTAGAAATTAATGGATAATAGTGAATTGTATGGCTTACCTGTAGAATTACACTTAATCCATACTTTGCCTTTTCCCCCAGGACCCTGATTAATTAAAAACTGACTTCTTCATGGTGTTCTTTTCTGAAAGAGGTGGCTGTCATAAGAGGGTACTGTGTTACCTCTCTATATTTATTAACCAAGAAAACTTTTTTCAGAGAAAAATATTCAAGATAGAGAAATAAGTATCAAAATAGTAGTAGGAGACCATTTAAAATTATCTTCATTGATTGAGTTTTAGAATATAAGATAAATGGCAGTATGTACTTAGAATGACATCGAGACAGATGTAAAATGAAAGTAGGTTTGAGGAACTTCATATAGAAAAAACTGGTGGACTTAGGCTGTCTACAAGTTATCTTTTTGAAGAACCATGCCATTTGTCCTTTCAGAAGCATAGTAAGTAGATACCAGAATGGGAGTTCTCAAGGCATCCCCTCCTACATCTGCCTCCTCAAACAGAAACTATAAACTGGTATTGATTTACATTAGCAGGCTCCTTCAGCACACAAACCCATTTCCTCGCCTCATTGGCAACTCACTTATGAAAGACTGGGTTTTTCTAATAAGCATCTCATTTAGACTTTGTTTGCCAAGTCATGGCTAGACTTTCAAGTTTATTTTCTTAAGCCACTGCATTATTTCTCACATCTCATGCTGAAAAAATAAGGTAGTGAGGTAGTAATAACTATGAAGGGCAGCCAAAGCAATACCATTTATGACTCTAACTTGAGGGGAAAGGTTAAGTGAACCGTTGTCTTTAATCACTTTAAAGAACTTATAAATGAAGGGGAGTAGTATTTGTGTATTGGAACACATGTTGATAAAAAAAAAGATGGAGTAGTGACATTTAGAAACAAAGTCATAGTATAGTAGAAAAATATAAGTCTGAAAATCAAGAAAGAATTTTGATACTCTAACTAAAATATCAAAAGCTTTTTCTTTACCAAAAAACAATAATGGTCAGCAACCACTTAAAAAAAATAGGGTGTAATCATCAGTGCCTTGGGATACTATTGGATGCCAGTGGTTGGCCTAAGACTTGGGGAGCAGAAAGGAGAAAGAGAAAAAATGAAAAAGAAAGCAAGTAACCTAGTTGACAATAATGCAAGATGAAAAAGAAAGAAGGAAAAGTAAAATATATATGGTGTGAATAGGCAGCAACATGTTTTTTCTGATATCATTCTCTGGTATCAGTACCATAAATTATGCCTGAGTTAAGGTTTTATTATAGAGGAGGGATAGAGTATATAAGAGGAATAGACGAATTATCAAATTCTTCAAAGCTACTCCTTGTAAAACCTTTGAATAATACTAATAGGTTAAATATATAGTTAAAAGATCAAATAGCACAGAAAGATTTGAACTGACAAAGAAAAAAAGTATTTATTTATTTGGAAAATAGATTTCAAGTATTTTAGGAGCAAAACCTCTACCCACGAAATGGTTATATGTGTTGTCACTGCTTTAATTTCTTTCAGTGACAATAGTGTAATGTAAGTAATCTGAGTGAAGTTAGTTGTAGAGTAGCTTGGTAGTTAAAAAATATTGCTTCTGGTTTTGGTGTAGATTTGTTTGTGCATTGTCTGGCTTAGTGTTACTCAACACCAACATTTTCATAGTTATAAGAATAGGATTGTATTTTTTTAAAAAAATCTGTGAATTGGTATATTATATTACCTATCCTTTAATAAGACCAGTAAATAAAAATTCTCCAGATTGCAATAAAAATTCTTTACATGAAATGGTTGCTAGAAGGTATCTTAAATAGTTCAATGGCAGCCTCTTCCCTAAGATTCATAGACTAGCAGACATTCATTTTCACAAGGCTCTGAGAAAAACCATGGCTTCCTTCTTAACTCCAATGGTGGTTTAACATATGCCACTATCATTGCTATTCCTCCTTCTCACAGATGCCTGTATCTACAATCTAGAAAGAAGACATGGTACAAACTTACATAGTTATGGCAAACACACTGCTATTTAGCATCAGTCATTGTTGAATAATAAAACAGAAATAGTAGTCTTGTGAGAGAATTGTTGCATTAGTTGCAGAGCTGTGCTAACACCTTTCCCTAGACAATTTTGAGGATTTTTTGGATAACATGTTATAGAGTATACAAAGCATGCTTTCTCTGTATAGGCTTTATTTTCAAATTCTTCAAAGTTACTCCTTGTAAAAAACTTTAAATAATAGTAATAGGTTACATATATAGTTAAAAGATCAAATAGCACAGAAAGATTTGGACTGAATAAGAAAAAAACAAAGCAATTCATCCTGCCCCCACCTCATTATCCTCAATCTTGTTCTTCAGTTGTAATCACTATTAATCTTCCCACTTAAAAATGTCTCATATCTCTAAGTTTGTGTTACCACTTCTTAATTAGCTTGAGATATTTTATATTGATATTCTCCTATGGTTGTTGAGAGTGTAGTGAACTTCATAAATTTCTGCCCAACATTCCTCCTGAAATAGTTTGTATCTCTACTGTCCATTCCACCACTCGTAACCTCTGAAATGTTATAATGCAACCTCCACATCTAGTTCCATGTCTCTTGATTTTCCACTTTGGAAGATGAAGACATTAGCACTCATATTCTTCATTTAATTACTCCTTAGCATTTCCTACCTCTTAAGCTCTGTCAGCTATAACTTTATTTTTACATTATTGAGATAACCATATTGAAGTGTTGTGTGGTTTATCCTTAGAGTGATTCTAAAAGTTAAGTATCAGTATGCAGTGTTTAGACAATTCTAACTGCAGTGTTCATTGTATAGCCAAATTGTGTGCTGTAATCATAATTGCCTCTCTGTACAACCAATGTTATATGCTCCTATGCAATCAGTGGAGAATATTCTAAGGATCAAGTTCAAATAAACTATGCTATTTTTATACTCCAATTGCGTTGATCATACTCTCAAGCTATTTTAAACATTCAATCAGAATACTATTGTCAAATCCCCCTTTCTTTGCTAGAAACCATTTACATACCAAGAGCAGGGCAGTGGGAACAAATCGCCTTGATTAAGAACTTAGGCCAATGAAAAATTTTTTCAGGGAGGGCTATTTTATTGTTGATTTTTCAAAGAACTGCTACATGGTAGTAATAAGAAGCCATCCAACTTTTACTGAATTCTGTTATTGTTAAATTTTCTATTTAAAATTGCATCCTCTTATTGCCTACAACAGTAGCAGATGACTCCCCCTGTTAGCAATCACTCTCCCAGTGATCTCTTCTGTGTTCCAATATGGGCTGCTGCACAGTGGCTGCTCCAGAACTTCTCTTTCTTACTATTCAAATTTGGATCTACTCTTTTCTTTGATCCCACCACTTCATTTTTCTTTTTTTTGCTCTTTCATTTTGTTGTAACAATTCTCAAGTAACTTCTAAGAAAATATGACTGGGAGATAAACTTGTTCAGTCTTTCCATATCTGAAAATGTCTTTATTCTATTACCTTATTTGATGTACTTTTTGTTTTCTTCTTGTTTGTTTTATTTATTTATTTGAGGCAAGGTCTCTGTTATGTAGCTCAGGCTAGCCTGGCACTTGTGGATCTCCTGCCTCAGCTTCCGTAGGCCTGGGAGTATAAGTGGTGCTTACACTGATTTTGCTCAAAAGCACTGACTCCTTACTAGGACCCATGAATTAACTAAAAATGGTAGAAAAGCTTGGCATCTCTGTCTCTATTTTGCACCTATCATCCTTTGCTCCGAGCCTTTCTTTTCTTGCAGCCAGTTTGGAATCAAAGAAGGACAGGACGGATCAATAACATTTTTATGACAAGGGACTGAAACTACCCCTAAGGAACAGTGGATTCTTGCAGGACAGATCACCCCTCCAAATGAGGACAACTACCTCTAATAATGAGGCTGCACCTTGGAGCAGGAGTAATCATGTCTTGGAAAACAGATCACTCCCCAAGTGATGACAGCGATAATATCTTTTCCAGAACCCTGGAAGAACAAGGACTGAGATAATGGTCAAATAGGTCCCACTAGACCATTGGAGCACATTTGTGACTGGGACTGATTAATTATGCGTATCGTTTGTCCTCTGCTCCAATTCTTTGTCTGTTTAAAGCTAAAGCTCAAGTCTGTACCCTGAGATGGCTAAGGATGGGCTGAGTGTTTACTCTGCCTCTTCCCAAAGCATGTCTCCAGCCATATAATAAATCTTTCTCTGCCCTTCACCATGCCTCTTTATTTGGTGTATAGGGCAAAGTGACCAGGCCTGGCATGTGGGATCCCAGGAGTTTGGGCCTTGGATCTAAAACTCCAGTTTTAGGATTATAGGCATGTTGATATGTTTTCTTAGTTTAAAACTCTTAACTGAAAATAAGTGTCCTTCAGAACTTTGTAGGCATTGTTCTATTATCTTCTAGTATTGCACATTCTTAAAAATCTACGCCAATCTGATTCTCATTCATTAAGGGCTCAAATTTTGTCAATAGGAATTTTTATAATATTCTTTTTATTCTTGGTGTTTTGGAATTTCATCATTGTGTCTTCTCTTTTTATAGTTGTTCAAAAACTCAGGCTGGGGTGTAACTCATTGGTTGGGTGCTTGAGTAGCATTTCAAAAAATGTCATTGCAGTAAGTACAGTATAGGACCTTTGAATTTATAGAAAGTTCCCTTTTATGTGCACAGGAAAAAAAGTATTATTCCTATACATTGTTTTCTTATTTGATCTTTTTAAATTTTCCATTTCTATTTTTATACAGATGAACCTTTCTATTTGACTATTTCTTTTTTATTCACATTTTTTTTTGGGGATAGAACCCAGGGCCTCATGCATGCCAAACAAACACTAAGCCACTGAGCTACATCCCCAGCCTTTTATCTACATTTTAATTTCCAGTACCTCTTTGCTGTTCTTTAAGTGATTTTCTTCATGGCACCTTTCTGGGTTTTTTTTTTAATGTTCTTATATGTTTTTTAATGTTCTTATATGTGCTATCTGCATAATTGTTTAGATTTTTTTTTTATTTTGGTAATAGTTGCCTCCTTTTTTTGCATATTCTATTCCCAAAGATAATGTTTTATTAATTTGGTCTCTTTCAATTAGAGATTTTCCTCATTTGTCTATGGTCAGTGATTTTCCATTTGTAGGAGAAAATAGAAACACTAAATAGGATTTAGGGTATATGAATACGGTTTATGTCTGGCAGATTTCACTTTAGTATGATCAGGTAATGAATTAGCTGGTGTGCTAGGAAACTCTAGATGCAAAATAAGGAGAACTTTATTCTGAGATACTAACTCTAACACTAGCTTACAGGTTCTGTCTAAGCAGTCTTTGTCTAAGGATAAGTTCATTCATTGTGGGACAAATGTGAAATATGTAGGTAGGAGATCAACACTTTCATACAGATCTACATGGGTTCCTTGGTTTTAGCTCACTTCTCACTCCCATGCTAGAGTTCTTGTAGAAAAACTCCCCAACTCCACTTATTATAGCTCTCTTTGAATATTTTCTAGGCTATGGCTTCCTTTCCATTGTTCTGCAGCTTTTTTGGCCCCCAGGAATTTGCTGGTGTATCTTATCCATTCGTCTGCAATCCATTCCATTCTCTTTGCAACCCCCTATTCCAATAAGTAGTTACTGAGCACTTAGAGGACTCTGTTAGGCACCATACTAAGCTAAGAACATGACAGAGAAAAGAAAAAGTGCAGCATATGAATATTGAGTGCACAGTGGAGGAAGGACAGGCACTCCAATAAGAATAAACAAAACAACAAATAAATGAAGTAATTCTATAGAGTGTTAAGTTCTGTGAAGAAAATTGAGTAATATGATAATGAGATCTGGTGAAAGGCAGAGATCTGCATTGGATAAGCTGATCAGGGAAGGTGTTTGATCTGATCTTAAAACCATGAGATCCTAAATCGTGATTTGAGTAAATTTCAGAATTATGAGAAGGAGCCATCCTGGAGGAGGTCTGCAGAAGAGTATTTCTTGCACAAGGAAGAGCCTTTAAGTAGGAAAGCAACTGGAAAATCCAAGAAACCAAAGGAAAGTCCAAATGGTCATAGCTCAGTTAAGAAATAAGAAATTAGCTGGAGATGAGATTGGAGAGGGCATGGGACTATGGTAATAAATTTGTATTTGCTTATAAATGCGAAGGACGACCATTGTAAAAATTTCCCTAAGAGAATGACACAATTTGTCTTTTTGGTTTCTACTTTCTTTTATTCCTTCTTTTTTTAATTTCTAATTTTTTCCTTTATTGTGATGGGTGGAGTACATTGTGGCATTTGAACAGGTTCTTACAAGGTATCAAATATATCATACATGAATTCACTTCCTCAACCATTCTTCATCCTCCACTTCCCAATTCCTGGAGTTGTTTCTATGGGTATCACTTTTGCACTTACTTACATGTGTACACATTTTTTGCACTGTATCCACCCTCTTACTCCTTTTCCTCAACACTTCCCCCCTCCCACTGGTGCTAGCTTTCCACCCTGGGAGGACTCGTTTCACCTTCCTGTTCTCCAATTTTGTAGAAGAAAAAAGAGAAAGGAGAAAATAAAAAACATTTTAGCTTGTTTGAGATAAAGGTAGCTATACAGGGAGTTTCCTTGTGATATTTCCACATATATGTGTATTATAACCCCAATTGGTTTATCTCCTCTAATTTTCTTCATGCTACCTTAGTCCCTTTCTTATGGTAGTTTTAGGTAGTTAAATTTCTCCCAAATAATGTATACACATATAAGTAAATGTAAAAATAAAATTAAAAAAAAGATTTCTATGTTCATTCTTGTATAGAGTATACCAACCCTATTCAAGTTCTTAGTTTTCCTACCCCTTCCATGTGTGACCTCCCCTTAGAGTGAGCAGTGTTTCATAATATTACTACATTTGTGTTAGGTCTGTATTCCACATATGAGAGAGAACACATGGCTTTTGGCCTTCACTTAATATGATGTTCTCCAGTTCTGTTCCAAATTGAAGAGGCCATCCACAGAATGGGAGAAAATCTTTGCCAGCTATACATCCAACAAGGGGTTGATAACCAGAGTATACAGGGAGCTCAAAAAACTAAACTCCCAAAAAGTCAATGACCCAATGAAGAAATGGGCAACTGAACTGAACAGAGCCTTTTCAAAGGAAGAACTCCAAATGGCTGAAAAACACATGAAAAAATGCTCAACATTCCTGGCCATAAAGGAAATGCAAATCAAAACCACACTAAGATTCCACCTTACTCCTGTTAGAATGGCTACCACCAAGAGCACAAATGACAACAAATGTTGGCAAGGATGTGGGAAAAAGGAACCCTCATACACTGCTTGTGGAAATGTAAGCTAGTGCAACCACTCTGGAAAACAATATAGAGGGTCCTTAAAAAACTAAACATAGATCTGCCATATAATCCAGCAATACCACTCTTAGGGATATACCCAAAGGATTGTGGTTCAGCTTACAAGAAAAGCTTCTGTACACCCATGTTTGTCGTAACACTATTCACAATAGCTACGCTATGGAAACAGCCAAGATACCCCACTACTGACGAATGGATTAAGAAAATGTGGTATTTATATTCAATGGAATTTTACTCAGTCACAAAAAAGAATTTTAGTGGAATTTTAATGTGCAAGATAATATAGTACAGTGATTAATAGGGTGGACTTTGCAACAAGATTACTGGTTCTGCCATCAATTATCCATAGACAATATGGTTTACCTCTCTGTGTCTCAATTTTCTCATCTATTAAACAGTGATTATAATGACACCTACTTGATAGAGTTGCTGTGAGAATGAATATAATTAAGATGTATAAAGAACTTAGAATAGTGCCTGATTCATAATATTATAAAACTATTAGCTACTATTATTTATTGTTATTAATTGTTCTTATTACTGGAGGAAGTGAAGATGAATATAGGTACCCAATTTTTTCTCTTGAACAGGAAGTCCAGATATTGACTTCTTGAAGTAAAATAGACTTTTTAAACAAAGGGCTAAGGAAAGACTCTAGTTGTCTGTTGTATATTATTGCATGCCATTGAAATGAAAGAAAAAGGTTATTGTGATCTTTTTCTTTTTTGTATTTCTATTTCATGTGGTATTCAAAATGAAATGGAGCCATTTTCTTTTTCTGTTGGAATTTTTTCTTCCTTGTAGCAAAGAATGAGGTTGTGTTTATTTAATAATGTATAATGTGTACTAGTTTACAAAATAATACATTGTCATGATTTTTAAAAACCAAATACTACCCTGGGTGTGGTGGCATATCCCTGTCATCTCAAGAGGCTGAGACAGGAGAATTATGAGTTCAAATCCAACCTAGGCTACATAGAGAGACTCTGTCTCCAAAAAATTTAATACTATAATCTTATAATGAGAAATAACCAACCTCTGTCCAATTACCCCTACTCCTCGGTCCTCAGACTTAATCACTTTTGACTTTTTAGCTAGTTATCTCATAACTTTTTATAATATGTTAATTCCATTATTAACATTTCAGTTTTAGATATTACCTGTTTATTCTCAGATATAACAAATTGGAATTTTCTATTCATACTTTATTGCCACTTCAGATTTCTAATCCTCCTACTATAATCATAGCATTCTTAGCTAAATCAATATGCAATTATTAAGACTCAAATATTGTTCATTTCAGAGCCAAGTTGAGTGGATGTTGAGCAGTTATTTTCCTATAATTACTATTAATTTTCTGTCTTTCACTTTTCAATATCTTCTTGTTTTTCTCCCAAAAGGTTCACTATCAAGGTATTCTATCTTGAACCCCTTGTTCCAGGAGAAATCCTCCTATATCCTCTGGCTTCAAACTGTAATTGCTTTCTTTGTGGCTGTCATATTGACTGTTCTCCTAGGTTGGACACATTTCCTGAATACCACAACTTACTCTTTCTTTGTTTATGCTTTCCGTATGCTAAAACTCATCCACAACTAATTTCTTATGAATAGGTTCATGATGGTGGTAAGTCTCCTTTAATTATAATTTGACATGGTATAAGATTTTTGGTCAAAAATCATGTTACCCTCAATTTTTTAAAGTATTGTACTATCATTTTCCAAGTATTCAGAAATATAGAGAAAATTGAAGTCACCTTGATTTTCATTTATTTTGAATGACTTGATTTCTTCAAAATTGGACATTTTTGGGAACTTCTTTATTTCTGGCATTATGAAATTTTGCAATAATAAGACAGTGCAATTGGTGTGTGTGTGTGTGTTTGCACATATTTCATTTTCATTTACTGTGCTGGGAACTTATTTGTACCCCTCAGATATAGTGATTAGTGCCCTGTAGTTCTTGGACATTTTCATAAATGATTTCTTAAATAATTTCCTCACCTCTATTTATCTGTCTTTTCCTTCTGGGAACTCTTACTAGTCTGTTGCCAGACCTTCTGGATTTGTCCTTTGATTTATTTAATTTTCTTTAAAAATTAGCATTCAAGGCTGGGCATGGTGGCACATGCCTGTTATCCCAGATACATGGTGGGAGGATTGTGGTCTGAGGCTTGCTCTGGGCAAAAAGAAAGACCCTATCTGGAAAAATAAACCAAAACAAAAAGGGCTAGGACTTGACTCAAGTGGTAGAGCACTTGGCTAGCAAATATAAGGTCCTGGGTTCAAACCTAGTACTGCCAAATTTTTCTCTCTGTATTTTAGTATCTCAATTTTTTTGAGCTTTATTGATAATTGTTTTAAGACCTAGCATATGGTCTATTTTAGTGCATGTTCTATGCTGACTTGTCAATTAGATGAAGCTATTTGAATCTTCTATTACCTTACTAACATCTTGTCTTCTTGTTCTATGAATTACTATGAGAATATGATAAAATCTACAACTATAAGGGGTTTGGGATGAAGCTCTGTGGTAGAGTCAAAACCCTGGGTTCCAACCTCAGAGGCCCTCCCACTCAAGAAAGAAAAACTCCAACCATATGAGTTTGTCAAATTTTTCATGTATTTGTGTCAATTTTTTCTTTATTTTGAAGATACATTACTGTATGAACAAACCCTAATGATTATTATGTCCTTCTGACATAAATCTCTTTTTGTTTGGTGCTAGGCTAGGACTCATAGCCTTTCATGTACAAGGCAAATGCTCTACTAGTGAGTTACATACCAGCCTTGACATAATAGTCTTTACTACTGATCTACCTTTCCTTGAGGTCTACCTTATCTGATATTTTTGTTGCAGTAATAGCACCTTCCCTTCCCTCCCCTCTCCTCTCCCCTTCCTTCTCTTCCCCTC
Organism: Castor canadensis; assembly: GCF_047511655.1. Lineage (NCBI taxonomy): Eukaryota > Metazoa > Chordata > Mammalia > Rodentia > Castoridae > Castor > Castor canadensis. Next base: position 45,426,536 of record NC_133405.1, on the reverse strand, counting down.
CCTTTTCTTGCCTTTTCTTTTCCCTCCTTCTCTCTTTCCCTTCTTCCTTCCTTCCTTCCTTCCCTTTTCTCTTTCTTTCCTTTTTTTCCTTTGCAGTAATGGGAGGATTGAAGTCAGGGCCTTTGTGTTTGCAATCACTCTACCAACTTGATCCACGCTACCAATACTGTCAGGTCTTTCAAAAGCCAATCTGGCAACTTCTATGTTTTAATTAAATTAAATATTTTATATTATTTTTAATACAAGTGACTTTAGGTCTACCATTTTGTTATTTGTTTTTATATATTCATTTGTACTTAAAATTCCCTTCCTCTTTTCCTGTCTTCTTTTTATTAATCAAGAACTTGTTAGCAATTCAATTTGTAGCTTTATTTGTTTTTAAGCTATACATCTTTGAATCAATTTTTCAGTGGTTGCTCTAGAGATATACAATACATAACTTGAATTTATCAGTCTACCTTGACTTACTATTCTAGAGTTTACAAGCGATGTAAGACACTTACAACAGTATAATTCTTTTTTCATCCTATCTAGTCCTTCATGCTATTGTTATCACATACTTTACTTCTACATGTGTTATGAAGTCCAGCAAACATTCTTATTTTTCCTGTTATTTTAGGAATTTTATAACTAATTTTATTTAATATTTTTAGTTGAAGCTTTCAGTATTTTTCTAGAGGCATTTAAAATAATCTTTTATGTTAACAAACATATTTACCACCTCTAGTGCTATTCATTTCTTCCTAGACATTCAGGCTTTCCCCTGGGGTCATTTCCTTTCTCTGAAAATTTTCCCTTTGTATTTCTTGTAGTAAAGTCTGTTTGTAACAAACCCAGCTGTTGTTTGACTGAAAATGTTTTATTTCTGCCTTTGTTTTTATTCAGTCATGTGTAGGTAGGCAGCATTTAAAACTATCCCTTCCCCAAGAAATTTGGCCCCTAGTTTTTAATTAACATTTATCTAGATACTACTAATGAATGTGATTTGCAGGTATGATTAAATGTCAAATCAGCTGGTTTAAAGACATCTGGTTAGACTTGGGCTGGGTGTGGCAGTTTATGCCTATAAACATAGCTACTTGGGAGGCAGAAATGGAGAGGATCATGGATAGTTTGAGGCCAGCCATGGCACAAAGTTAGTGAGACAAGCTAGGTGGGCAAAAATGCAAGAGCCTACCTGAAAAACAACTAAAGTAAAAACAGGTTGGAGGGCATAGCTCAGGTGGTAGAGCACTTGCCTAGCAATTAAAAGGCCCTGAGTTCAAACCCCAATCCCTTTTCATTCCCCCAAAAAGATATGTGAGTGGGTTTGGCTTAACATCAACCTTTTTAAAAGGAGATTTTCTGTGGCTGATAGCCAAAGAGGAAATTAGAGATATTTGAAGTGAGAGAGAGATTCAACATGAGGGAGTTTCTCTGTCACTGAGATTAGGAGACCACTGGGACAAGGAAGTGAAAGCAGCCTCTAATTGCTAAGAGCACTCCCTGTCAGACACTTAGGGAGGAAAACTCATAGTTTTAAGCCCAGCAATCTCAAGAAACTAGATTCTGCCAACAATACATTTAGAAGCATATTTTACCCAGCACCTCCCAGATGAGAACTGAACCAGTTGACACCCTGATTTAAGTATTGTGACTCCCTGAACAGAGAACCAACACCAGTTATGCTGTGCTGGACTACTGACCTACAGAAACTAAGAGATAATAAATTGATGGGGTTTGTTAGTAAGTTTCTGGCAATTTGCCATGTAATAAGAGAATAATACAAGTTCTAATTTTCCATTTAGTAAAAAGCTAAGATCTTAGGTATGCCATTTCCTCAGTTTTATAAAATACATATACTTATGTTACCCATATCCTTATCGCGATAACAAAATATTTCCATTTCTCCAGAAAATTCCCTCAAGCCCTCAGTCTGTGATCTGATTTCTGTCATCATAGATTATTTATTTCTGTTGAAAAATCTCATGCTAATTCAATCATTCAGTATGTACTTTTGTGCCTAGATGATGTCACTCAAAATAACAATTGTTTTAGATTCAGCCATTGTATGGATCATTAATTTTTTATTGCTCAGTAGCATTCCATTACATGAATGTACTGTTGGCAATAATGGCGCCGATAAGTTTCAGTTCTTACTGCACCCTTAAGCTCTTGTTTTCCAGGGTCACAGTCCTGCCTCCCAGGGTCACGGTCCTGCCTCAAGTCTAGCTTGAATCCTCCTTCTGCCCCAACCTCCAATCAGCATGAACCATAAGATCCTAACCAATCAGATCATGCTGAGTCCCACTGAGGGGTATTTAAGCCCCTGCCCCTCTCTCCCTCTCTCTCTTGGCTCTCTCTGCTCTCTTCCTCTCCCACCCAGCAATAAAGAATCTCTTGGCCAGATCTCCCCTCTCCACATGGTCACTTTTGGGGCCTATATTTCCTTACATTTGGTACCATGACTCAGGGCGGGTTTCCCCACTAATCCTGGTGGGACCCTGATTCCAACTCACCCCACGACCACCCTGAGGATGTGACTGGCCAGGACTCATCCTCCCAATCGCCCTCGCTCGCATCCAACACTGGACATCTTCTTGGTGAGTCCACACACCCCTACTGGGCTCCCATTGTGGTCTCTCCCTTCGGTGTCTCTGGGGTTTCAACATTTCCCCTTTCTGATCATCCCTGGGACTCAGATGGTGGGGAAAGATCTCCCTATCTGCCATGGGCTTGGGTCTATTCTTGTCATCCTCGGCCCTCACAGGCTGCCCTCCAAGAAACACCTGGCGCCGGGTGACCCATAGCCTCCACGGGCCTTTTTGGCCTGCAAACCACCTGAACTCAGCGACGGCTGGGTCACGTGTGCTTTGCGTTTTCTCGGATATTTGTGCTGCGCGAGGATGCCCCACAGTACATAATATCCTCCTCTCCCATTCCGGGACCGGGTCCCTCATAATGGGTGCCTCTACGTCTTCTCTGCCGTCTGACTCCCCACTGAGATGCCTCCTCAATAATTTAGACACCTTGGGTTTGACCCCAGATATAAAACCAAAAATTTGATCTGCTTTTGCACTCAAATCTGGCCCACTTATCCTTTAGACAACCAAAATCACTGGCCCCTTTTCGGGTCTTTAAATCCCAACCTTTTATGGGACATACAACTACTGTGAGTGATCGGGACAATGGGGAGAGATTCCATTATGTCCAAGCCTTTTCATACCTCCGTCTAAATCTGGCTCTCTGACTTCAAATCCTCCCTCTGTACTTTCTGTTCCCCTGTGCAGATTCTATCAGCCTGTAAACCAGTTTCTAAATCAGCCAATTCCTTTCCAAACCTCCTCCTTCCCCATGTAAACAGACTTCTTGCACTGCTTACCATACCTATCTCCTCCTATCTTCCTGAAAAACTTTCCCTGTCATGGAGTTAAGCAAGCCACTCCTTGCTAATTCTGACCTCAAGGCAATTCCAGCTCTGAGAGAGCTCATGCTCTATTCGGTGACCAGAGAGTGGACGTTTCGTTTCCTGAAAGCCTGCCAGTACCAATCAATGGGAGCAACCTAGAGACACAGGTGATGGCTAATCCCTTAAGCGTGTGTCATGCCTCTAGGCTCTGCCTTCCCCTCCCTTACCTAAGATGTCAGCTCACCTTTTCTGCCTCCTTCATGGTCTCACCACATGTCCTTTGTCTCTGTCTGCCTTCCCCTCCCTGGGCTTACTGGGACCCTGCCTCCCATGAAAAACCTGTAGCATGGTACCTTATGACTTAAGCTATTCCAACTAGTTTGCCAGGCCTCTCGGTCTAACATAACTTTAAATCAGCTGCTTTACAAAAGCACTTGCAAAAACCTGCAGCTGCCACGCTTATGCTGTAACTCCGCCCCCACAAGGGAAGGAGGGAAAGCAAACAGGCACACCTGTGCACAGGATGCCCGGCTCCTGGACACAGCAAAAATGCCTGCCATAGCTAAGAGAGTCCATAGAGGGGACCCAGCAAATCCTGGGCCACCAGCCACATGTGGCGATGGCTGTGGCCTGCTGCCACTTCCCCTAGAATAAACGTGCACAGAGTACACAGGAAGGGGGGAGGGGCGACAGGCCACAGGATTGGGCCTAGGCAGTCAGGGTCATTTGTCCCAGGTGTGTGTGGAGAGAGTGGCGCCTTGCACAAGCCCTGCTCCTAGCCCCACCTCACACCTCAGGGCATCAGACCCTTGTAAGTCAATTGCTAGATCAAGGTTATAGTTCCAGAAATAACTAAATAGACATTACTGTGGTCTCTAAATTTCTCATTTAGAATTTTCTATACCTTTGGCCTCAGCATAAATTTTTCCCTCCAAATACTAACACTAGTTGTCCCATATGGCACTGTTATTGGTCTGAAATGCCCTCTGAATGCCCTCCTCTAACTTTACAAATGATTTCTTTGTTAAAAACGTAGACTTTATTAAAGAGGCTGCCTGCTGTTAGCTAAAAGACAGGATCCTAATGTTTTGTTCTTTCTAGATGGGATCTGCATCTTCCAGTCTTCTGGCTTGTAGATGTCAAAAGCTTTGTACTGAGGTCGGCCTCAGTATGCCTTGGGTGACCAAGAGAAGTGGCCTTCACAGGGTTCCTTAAATTACAATACCATACTCCAATTAGACCTTTTCTATAAAAGTAAAAAAAAAAAAAGCAATGGGTTCTGGCCCAGGCCACTAGGTTGGAAATGATCAATGATCATATGGCTCAAGCAGTAGAGTGCAGCTTTACAAGCATAAAGTCCTGAGTTCAAGCCCAGTACAGCCAAAATAAGAAATAATAATAATAATATTTGGGGCTGAGGAAGTAGCTCAATGGGAGAATTGTCTGCCCAGTATGTGCAAAGCCCTGGGTTCAATTCCCCAGAATTACTAAAAAAAAAAAAAGTAAAGAAGATAAGTATCATTAGTGTCACTTCAGCCATCTCATAGTGGAAAAATGTAGTTTAACCTAGGCCAGATCCCTCATTCTTCAAGTGAGGAAACTGAGGCCCAGAACAGTTCAGAGACTTGCTCTCCAGAGTGTCAGGTGTCAATGTAAAATAACAACTTTACTTTACAGCAACAACCTATCAGAAAGCATACCACGGTGGACTCAGAGTCACAGGTGAGAGAGGTTCTCCTCAAAGATAAATTTCTAACAGTCAGCCCCAGATATTCGTAAAAACTCAGACTGTGGCTGAAGGGAAAAGTCACTGAACCAAGTAATACAGCTAGCCATGTCCGTATTTATGGCTACGTCTGTATGTCTGGGACCTTACTAACAGGAGAGAAAAAGATAAGAGACACCATGGCCTCATTGCTGCTCTCAGAGAGGGCCCCACCCGACTGGGGCCTGCATCCTGAACTTGCTACCATGGTGGATAGGAGGGGCACTTCTGCAGAGAATGCTTAAGGGGGGACAGCCTGGGAGACAGCCCCGCCCCCAACCAGGACCCTGCCCTCTGCAAGGGTAACCACTGGAGGCCTAAGTGCCCCCGCCTCTAGATGGAAGGCAAGGTGCCTCCTCCTATGGATTGATGGGTCCAAGCCTCCTGGCCACACTCCACTTCTTGGCATCAGTGTTGAGGAGCCATAATGGCAGAAAAACAAAAGACCATTTTCCTCCTAGACAGTGGAGCCCGTTTCTCTGTTTTACCTTTTTCTCCTGGTCCCCGGTCCAATGACAAAAGTTATCATTCGGGGCAAATCTGGCCAGCCCCTAGAGCACTAGTTTACCTGGCCTCTGACCTGCTCTTGGGGAGACCTCCTCTTCTGTCACTCTTTCCCCATAGTACCTGAAACTTCGGTGTCCCTGCTGGGACGGGATTTACTATCTCAATTAAAGTTCAAATTCTCCTCCCTCCAGGCAGCTATCTCTGCTGCCCCCTCCTTCAGGAACAAATAGATCCCACAGTGTGGACTGATGAGATGAGTGTAGGGTGAGCCAGGACAGCCCTCCCTATTCAAATAAAACTCAAAAATCCCTCACAGTTTCCACACCCAAAACAATATCCCCTCAAGCCTGAGGGATGATGAGGCCTTACGCCTATCATAAATTCCTTAAAACAACAAGGGCTACTAATTAGTTGCTCCAGCCCCTATAATAAATTTAAAATTCTTATAAAAGTTAATTTTAAAATACAACTTACAAAGTAAACAACTGGAAAGGATATAGGTAGGTAATAAATGTATTTTTTGAGAAGTTAAAGGAAAAAGTTAAGGGAAATGGTTTTTTGGATGAGAAGGGATTTTGTAAAGAAGGGTTTGTCCTAAAGATTGTTTCAAATAGGAAGGATAAGGACAAACCATCAAAGGGTTTAGTATGTTGTATGAAGGGCTGAGTAAGTTGGAAAAGTGTATAATAAAAGCTTTGGTGTGTGATAAAGTTAAAGTTGAATATAATCTAAGAGTTGCCTAAAAGATTTTTAGGGTTATGTCAAACTAAAATCAAATTCTCTATGTCTATGAAATAACAAGGTTATCTTAATATTGTTCTGCTTTGAGTAACATCTACAAAAAAAATTACAGAGAAAGATTTTATCAAAGAAATTATTCGTGTTTTCTGCTGATCTTGTCAAGCTTTTAAGTACTACTAAATCGGAGTTCATTACATATTTGCTTATGTGTCTTAAATGACCACTTTGTAACAGTGTTATGTTATACTTTATCTAAATATGGTACAAACATTTAAAAGGTTAAAAGTGTCAATTTATATAAAATAATGAGCTAAAGCTCTCTTTTATCCAAGAGTGTTACATTTAAATCCTGACAGTCCCTGCCTCCCACAGGTCACCTACCTAGGTGTAGCCTTAAAGGGACAGACTCATTCCCTGAGCCACAAATGCATCAACCCAATCTTCCGTTTCCCAACCCCCATACCATAAGACAGCTTACAGCTTTCCTGGCAGTTATAGGATTTTGCAAAATTTAGATCCCTAGGTATGTAGTCCCTGAACAGACACCTTTTTATGCTCCTCCTAATATTCCTTTTTGGGTCTTAGATAATGTATGGCCACCCATTTCTCTTAGAAAACTTGCCTCCAACAGACTCTGCTCTCAAGAAACAATTAGAAAATGGAGAAGGTAGTTGGAGGACTCTTGAAATTGTCTAGGGAACAACATTTCACAGTGGTTCTCCTGGCCAATGCCCATCCTAATGCCTGTGTCCTTGCTCTCCCATTCTTAAGCTTCCTCCCTTGTATCATTTACATGTCTGCTATTGCTAATCAAAAATGTAACCAGTTGTACCTCCAGGGATACCAACCTCTCCAAATCGCGAGGATAGTTGGCTGATACCCACCATGCGGAGGTCGGAGGATTGGCTCGAGTCTCTTTATGACCTATGGCTACAAAGGACCTTCATCAACCTCAGGGAGGAGGAAATATTTTTTTGGAGCCTGGGTGTACACCATCATGAGGCTTAGCACCCCAACATTGTTTGCCAACTAACCCTCCCTTCCGCTACGCTGCTCCTTGCCAGCTCGAAGAAGCCAGAGCGAACACAACGTCCCCCTTCCTTAACAAACAAAAAAGGGAGGAATGTTGGCAATAATGGCACCGATAGGTTTCAGTTCTTACTGCACCCTTAAGCTCCTGTTTTCCAGGGTCACGGTCCTGCCTCCCAGGGTCACAAGTTCTGCCTCAAGTCTAACTTGAATCCTCCTTCTGCCCCAACCTCCAATCAGCATGAACCATAAGATCCTAACCAATCAGATCATGCCGAGTCTCACTGAGGAGTATTTAAGCCCCTGCCCCTCTCTCCCTCTCTCTCTTGGCTCTCTCTGCTCTCTCCCTCTCCCACCCGGCAATAAAGAATCTCTTGGGCAGATCACTCCTCTCCACGTGGTCACTTTTGGGGCCTATATTTCCTTACATATACCACTTATTGATAGGCACCTAGGCTCTTTTTTCATTTTGGTTATTATTAATGAAGCTGTAATGGCATTCTTAAACAGGTCTATTGTAAATGTATGTTTTCATTTTTCTTGGTTAATTGCCAAGAGTGGAAATGCTTTGCTATAGGGTAGATATATGTTTAACTTTGTAAGTAATAGCGCAACAGTTTTCCAAATTTGTGATATTTTGCTCTCCAACCAATAATGTGTAAGAATTTTGGTTACTCCATATCTACTCCAACATTTGATGCTGTCATGGTTTTCTTTTGAGCAGTTCTGTGGGTATGTAACATTATCTCAACATGGTTTTAATTTCCATTTTCAGGCTGACAAATGATATTGCTCATTCTTTCATGTTCTTGTTGGCTATTCATATGTATTGTTTTCTGAAGTATACTTTCAAATGTTTTATCCAGCTGTACACAGTGTATTTTTGTTTATTATTGAACTATAAGGATTTTTCCGTCTATTCTAGATATGTTATTTGCCTGTTCTATGCTGCAAATATTTTCATCCACTCTGTAGCTTGCCTTTTTGTTCCCTTAATGCTGTCTTGTGATGAACAGAAGTTTTTAATTTTGTTGAAAAAAATAACAATACTTGTTTTTTTTTTGGTTCATACTTTCCATGTCCTTTTTAAGAAAACTGCCTACCGCAAGTCAGAAAAGAAATTATCCTGTGTATTTTTCCAGTAGCTTTATAGTTTCAACTGTTGTGGTTAAATCTATGATTCATGAAGGTAGTGGTCTAGGATTTTCCTCCATATGGATACTCAATTATTCTAGCATCATTTATTGAAGAAACTCCCATTTGTTCCAATGAATTGTTTTGTACCATTTTTGAAAAAATCACATGTGTGAGTTTATTTATGGACTCCATTTTTTCCCGTAGTCTATTTATTTGTTTATCCTGTTGTTAGTGCCACATTGCCTTGATTACTGTTGCACTACATAAAGTCTTGAAGTCAGTTGGTGTAAGTCCTTTAACTTTGTTCTTCTTTTATCAAGATTTTTTTTACTATTCTAGTTTTTTTGACTTCCCAAATAAATATTAAAATCAGTTTATAGATTTCTAGAAAAAATACCTGACAGAATTTTCAGGATTTCATTGAATCAATGTTGCCCTGTAGAATTTTCTGTAATGATAAAAATGTTTTAGATCTGTTCCATTCAATAGTGTAGCCATTAGATACATGTGCCTGTTATGCAATTGAGTGTGGATAGTATGACTGCAGCAGGTTTATATGTGGGATGTTATTATGAAATCAGTTTCATTAAGAAATACAGATATCCTGTCTATTGTTTTTTTTAAATTCATTTACTCATATGTGCATACATCGTTTAGGCCATTTCTCCCTATGCCCCCTGCAGAGATCAGGAGGATCACAGTTTAAAGCCAGCCCAGGCAAATAGTTCTTGAGACCCTATCTCAAAAAACCCTTCACAAAAAAGGACTGGTGAAGTGGCTCAAGGTGTAGGCCCTGAGTTCAAACTCCAGAACCACAAAAAAATAATAAAGTTACAATTTCCCTCTAAGAAGTGTTTTAGCTGCATTGCACAACTTTATGTCATTTTATTATTATTCATTTAGAATTTTCTAAACTTTTAAATAATTTCTTCTTTGGCCATAACATATTTAATAGTGTATTATATAATTTCAAATAATCTGAAAATTCTAAAAATCTTGTTATTGGTTTCTGAGTGTTTGAAGAATATACTCTGTATGATATCAATCCTTATAAATGTATTGGGGCTTATTTTATGACCCAAAATATGGTGCAGATTTTGAATGTTCTTTAGACAAGTATGTATTTTGCTGTTAATTAATCTGATGCTCCATAAACATCAATTAGGCCAAATAGCTAATGATGTTTAAGCCTTCCTTTTAAATTTTTTTTCTGTATATAATATATCAATTACTGAGAAAATGGTGTTAAAATTTCCACATTTGTAGATTTGTCTATACTTCCCTTTATTTCTGATAAGTTTTGCTTCATATATTTGGGGACTTTGTTTTTAGGTGCAACATATTTAGGATTGTTGTCTCCTCTTGATTAATTAATCCTTTCATCATGACATTTCCCTTCATCATGAATTCTAGTTTGTTTGATATTAATAGATCTGTAACATCTTTCTTATGCTTAGGGGCTTGGAATACCTGTTTTCATTTATAAGCTTCTTTTTGTTTGAAGTATGTATCAAGTAAGATATATATAGTGGGGCTATTATTAATCAATTTGATAATTTTGCATTTTTAATTGAAGTGTTTAGTCTTTTTTGCATTTAATGTAATTATTGATATTTTAGATTTAATTCTACCATCTTAGTGTTAGAAATGGTTTCTATTTTTTTCACCTGCCCTTTCACTGTTACTATTTTTCTAGCTGATTGGCTAAGCAAATTCATTAAGTATTTCAGTATATGTTTTCCCTACTGATACTTTAGTCATTACTCATATTTTTAAAACAATTGTTCTAAGCACTCAGCAAATGTAAGAAATTGATGACATCTGTGACTGTGCACATGTGTGTATGCATACATATGCATGTACTTGCACCCTAGGCCCGTACACCCAGCCAGACTCTTCCTGTCTCTGAAGGGGTGACTAGATGGAAAATTTGAGGAACAGTTGAGAGAGAAGCCCCCCAACCATCAAAAATAAATTAAGTAATTCTTCTAGAGATTACAATGCATCTTCAAACTAATGCAGATATTTTAAAGTGACAGAGACCAATAGGAGAAGGGAACCAGGAACTAGAGAAAAGGTTAGTTTGAGTAGAGTTAATTTAGAAGGTAACACACATGTGCAGGAAAGCAATGCAAGTCAACTCCCTGTATAGCTACCCTTATCTCAACTAGCAAAAACCCTTGGTCCTTCCTATTATTGCTTATACTCTCTCTTCAACAAAATTAGAGATAAGGGCAAAATAGTTTCTGCCTGGTAGAGAGGGGGAAGGGGGAGAGAGGGAAAGGGTGGGGTAGGTAAGGGAGGGGGTGGGGGGAAGGGGAGAGAAATGACCCAAACATTGTATGCACATATACATAAAAGAAAAAAAAAGTATCACAATCTACATTCAAAATATATTACTTCATGAGCTATTTAATAATTTTATAGTAGCATATTTCAATTACTACTCTCCCACACTTTGGGTTCTTATCATGTATTTTATTTTCACATATGCTATATATCACACTTTCCTTCATAATTATGTTTATAATCAACAGATAATCATTTTTAAGAGATTTAATAGTGTAGACCTACAAAAATAAGAATGACTTCCTGTTACTTTTCAGTTCTTCTTGTACACCTAGGTTTCTATCTGATATTATTTCTCTTTAGCCTATCTAATTTCTCCCAGTGTTTTTTATAGTGTAGTTTCAGCGGGAGATGAATTTTTTCAGCATTGTCTGTCTAAATTGTCTATTTTTCACCTTCATTTTTGAAGAATATTTTTACAGTACTCTGGCCTTTATTATTTCTGATAAGAAGTTAACTCTCATTGTTCTCTATGTTATGCTGCTTCATTCTCTGGCTGCTTTCAAGATCTTCTGCTTTCTTTTGGTCTTCAAAACTTGGTTGTGTCTGAAAGTGTGTTGTGTGTATTTGTACTGTTTGAGATTTGCTGAGCTTCTTGATTTTGTGGGGTGGATGTCTTTTTATCAATGTTCAGAGAACTGGTCATTATTTCTTAAAAATTTTTATGAATTGTTCTCTCTCCTCCTGAAACTCCAATTACATAAGTGCTGGATGATTTGATATTCCCACAAGCCTTTAGTGTTGTGCCCTTTATTATCATCCTCATCATTATTATTATTTGTCACCTCTTCAATTCAGTATGGATAATTTCTATCTTTGAGACAGATTAAGATATGTCTTCAAGTTTACTCATCCCTTTCTGTTATGTTCAGTGTTCTTCCATTTCAGTGACATTTTTATTTTTGGTGTTGTATTTTTTACTTCTATAATTTCATCTGGTCGTCTTTAGAGTTTCTTTTTTGCTACCAAAGTTTTAAATCTCTTTACAGTTTTCCTCTGTTTCTAAGTTTTGAAACATGTTTATAATAATTATTTTAAACTTTTTTCTGTTAACTCAAGTGGCTGATTATTTTCTAAGTCTCTTTCTAATGAATTTTGTTCTGAGTATTATGGTTCTCATTTTCCTGGTTCTTCATACCCTATTAATTTTTTTATTGTATACTGAGCATTGTGGATGATTTGTTGTAGGGACTCTGGATTGTGTTTTCTTCTCCCAAAGATTGTTTTGCTCTGGAAACCAGTTAAATTACTGGAGTATCTGCTGGCTCCCATCAACGCCTGGTTTTGTTTTGTTGGTGGTAGCAGGTTTCTATTTTTTATTTTACCACCAGTCCTATTGTATAACATAGCCTTTACTCTTGAAGTATGGTCTTTCTCAGTTCTCAAGTGAATACCTGGTGTGTTCTCCAAGGTCTTTTCACTCTGGATGGGTCAGAATTCTAATATATCCTCAGCACTTCACAAGTTCTGAATTCTCTAATCAACTCTCAGCTTCCTAACAGATGCTATCTGCTAGGCTTACAGAGTCTTGCCCTGAACATGGAGTTCTGATAATTTGGCCAAGAAACTGAGGGGCACCCCTTAATTTCAGTTACTGATTCACAAATTTCAGTCAACAACTCATAATTGTGATTTCCTTTTCCTTCATCCCATGAAACTGCTGCTTTCTGCTTGGGTTCTTCTTCCGCCACACTGGAATTTGGAAATTTCTCACAGGCAGAAAGCTAGGGAGTGCGTGAACCTCAAACTATGTGCTTTTCTTCTTTTGAGTGTAGCAGACCTTCATGTACACTATCAAATTCCTAAAAATTATTATTTCATTTTTTTTTCAAGGAAGCATCTGAGTGGTGCAAAGGCTTATTGAGAAGTATCTGGTCCATAACCATAGGAGTCAGTTGCAGACATTTATGAAATTAGAACATATAAACGAGTAAGCTGTCAGATTTCTCAACATATTCTCTAAGGATCTGGGAACTTTCAAGAAGGATTCAGTGTTACACAATGTATTTCTAGCTGCTACACCAATTCACTATGACTTTTAACCATAAGTGTTAGAAAAGCAAGAGATTGAGAATTTCACCAAGTCCTTAATACAGTAACAAATGCATACCTTGTGAGATTGTGAAGACACTCTGATTACACTGTGAACCATCACTTTCCCCACACTCCTATCCTTGCGCCAACTCTAGGAGTCAAGTGACTTCTTGATATTCACTATAGCAGGATAGTCTCAAAGTGTATCTACCATCAACAGATGATGCACTGCAAATACTCATAAGAACATTCTTGTTAGGGAGTCTTCCAAATTAAATATTTGTCATGGATTCAAATTGCCATTTTCTTTGGAATTTTTCAATATTTCTCAAAAGACTCTGCATCTGATGATTCTGGATTTGATAATATATTCCAATAATATCTGAGGGTATCATTTCAATTCTTGATTAATTAAGTCAGGCATAACAACAGAAAAAAACTTCATTGACCCAATATTACTTTTTTAGGCAACTGGCAACCTCCTTATTTGTCACTCAGCTGCAGCAAGAGGAAATTCAAGGAAGTCTTCTTCCTTAACAGAACAATAAACTTCCCTGGGAAGCTCAATCTTTCCTGGGTTTTTCTTCTACAAAAGTCAAGAATTTCTGAGTCACATCATTGTCTACTGAGTAAAAAGTTTGTAGTTTGAAATTTATCAGTACAGGGACACTTGCCAGGCTGTTAAGAAATTACTGGCTTCCAAGTATGTGCTAGAATGGTGGGATATACATCAGCTGTATCTTTCTCTCTTTTCAGTCCAGAAAGTCAAATCATACAGACAATGTGACTTGCTCACAAAAAGAGAGCAATATTATCTATATACAAGAAGTCTATGCAAGTTGTCAAGGCAAACCTGTTGTAACAGAAATCAAGAAAATCCACGAGTAGCTCCATGACTGTCTTTACTGTTTGCTTTACTCTCAAGTCTCTCTGAGGAATACTTTCAAAATCAAGAGGAAATATTCTCTGTATCATTATCACTAGGTAGATAACACTGAATTCTCTTACTGAGTTCCTAAGAGCATACCCATTGAGTGCATATATCCTGAGCTATCTGCCCCTGCAAATTCAAGCTTATATTGAGTCACCATTGTTTGAAATTTTGATGCCGAAAGATCTTTCAGATTCATTTCTTTAGGTTGATCAAATTGCACAATTAACTGCAAGGGATCTCAGATTAACCTGGGTCCTGAACTGAACCAGCAGAGGGTATCCATAAGAGAACTACCAAAGAAACTTAAGCCCGCTGAAGCTGTCAAGATGAATTACCTGTCCATAAAGAATGCCTTGTATGGAGGAATTGCAGCGTTTTTTAAGAAGGCGGTTGTTTTGTTATCTTGGCCATGCTACATGTAGCGTATCTGGGATCTGTTTGCATAAAAGCCTCAGATAGAAGCTATTTCTGATGTTCTGGAATTGATTCTGATATTTAAAAGATTGTAAAAGCGTACAGTCTGTGACAAGCTACTTGGCATAACTAGTTAAAGTTACCTACCTTTCCATGTGGGGTGGAGAATGGAGAAGCAAAGGGATCAAAAAGGTAAGAATCCATACTGCTTTTGGAGGGTCATTCTAAGGTAAGAATTTTTTCACTGAGCTAGGCTTTTTGTCACAAAGGTATCCCAGGACCACCTTCCTCCTCTGCTGTGCCAGTTTTCAATAAATGGATTAACAGACAGTACTCTTTTTGATGATGTAACTTATTCATTAAGATATTAAATTTGTTCCACCATTTAGAAGATGAAAGTAACTCTAGAAAATTTGGAAAACACAGAGAGGTTAGAAAAAATATTCTAGAGTTTCCTGCCTTAAAAATACCCATAAAATAATTAGCATTAATATTTTTGTGTATTTCTTTCCTACCTTATGAATCCATTTGAAAGCATTAGTTTTTAAAAATTAAATTTTTTACATGACAAAGTATTTCAAAACTACTTAGAAACCTCTAAAATGGAAAGTAAATTTAAAATCCTCATCTCTAACCCCAGTTGTTCTTCAGTCTGAATATAGATTCCACTTACACTAGTCATTGGTTTCTATTTTTCAGATGTTTTCAAATTTAGAATTATATAATTCTTCTATTTCTTGGTATTTTAAATATCATATATTGACTCCATTCTATTCAGAAGAGTTAGTGGTTAACAGCATAGATTCCGAAGCAGACTATGTGTGGGTTCGAATTCTGACTCCGTTGCTTACAGATTTTATTGTCTTATGCAGGTTCCTTAATCTCTCTAGGCCTCAGTCATAAGTAAAAATGGGTACAATAGTACCTACCTCACAGTGTTTTTATGAAGAATGTATGAATTTATATGTGTAAGATATTTAGAATAGTTTTAGTACATACTATGTGCTCAGCAAGTATTATTTTTATTTTTGAAAGCCAAACATTGTAGCCCATTTTCCTAGATTCTTACATTTTACTTTCCTGTATTCATTATTTTTAGTTTTTCTCTTTTTTTGGTTCTTTTTTTCATTAATTTTTTATTAGGATATATTCATCGCACAGGGTGGATTCATTGTGGAAATTCCAAATAGGCTTATATTGTACATTGTTTAGATCACCCCCACCGGCTCTCCCCCTCAACCTTCTCCCTGCCCCACTTAAAGCAATTGCAAGAGGTTTCCTTGCTCTACTTCATATATATATGAAGTCCATCAACCATATTCCCTCACCTTAATCTCCTTCATTCACCCTCCCAGAAGTACCCCCCCCACACACTGTACCTATTGTACAGTCCTGTCTTTCATTATTAACATCTAAGTCAATGTTCAAAGGGGTTCCTCAATGTATCCTAATTTCAACAATAAATCTATATTTGTTGATTTGTTGATGGATTGATTTTGATGCAGTTGGGGCTTGAACTCAGGGCTTTGTGCTTGAGCCACACCTCCAATTCATTTTGCTCTGGTTATTTTGGAGATAGGGTCTTAAACCACAATTCTCCTGATCTCAGCCTCCCAAGTAACTAGGATTACAGGCATGAGCCACCAGAGCCTGGTTCTATATTTCTTATTTCAATTTTAGACTATTCAGTGTGTATTGGTCCTAAAATGTGAGATATGAAAGATATTAAAATTAGCATCCTTTTAATTATCTTCATCCTCTTAGCTCCTCCTACTTCCTAACTTATATAACTTTTATTTTCTTGTAATCAAGTTAGTAACTATATTTTACTTTGAAACTATAATGAAGTCTTTGGTGCTTCTTTTAGGGTCTTGCTACTTCACATATGTTCCTTCCAACAACAGTCTTGGGATTTGTGAGCATGGGGCTTCAGTAGAAGTGTAGAATCTCAGGCCATACCTCAAAATTTCTGAAGCAGAATCTGCATATTAACAAGGTCCCTAGGTGATTCCTATGCTCACAAAAGTTTAGGAAGTGTTCTCTCAAGCAGTGATTCTCAACAGGACTGCTTCCTAGATGATTCTGCTATGCAAGCAGGAATATGAGTCATAAATAGCTGTCAGGAGGAATCTAAAGTTATCTTCAGCTTTCCTCTGATGAACACTCAGGTCCCTCAGCCTTGGGAGCTTCTCTTCTCCAAGTAGATGCACTGTGTGGAAATACCCCAATGAAACCCATCACATTATACAATTAGTATGCACTAATAAAAATGTATATGCAGTTTTGTGGTTTAGTCCTGATGGTAAGTCTAAACTTCCAAATGCTCTTGGCTCTCAGTGGGAAGGCTGTAGGTAGAAAGAGGAACCCTATTGGCCTACAGATTTTTACACTGAAAACAGTCCTATTGCCCACTTATGCTATTGTATTTCCTGAATCTGAGCTTAGCACTTCTCTGGAGTTCTCTTGGAAGAAAGTACTCTTACTACCTAGCTTTAGGTTGCAGTTTTCCCTCCTCTAGTTCTTCCATCTGCTTTCTATCTTTAAGGATTTCCTCAAACTTTTTGGACTGTTGCTGAATGCCTTTCCTGTTTTTCAAGCCCTGTAATGGTTTAATTATCTTTGAAAATGTGTTTTCTATCATTTTAATGAGACTGTGGAAAGGAAAAGAAGTAAACATATGTGCTCAGTCCACCATCTCTCATTGGAACACCTTTGCCAGCTGAGTATAAGAAATCTGTGATCAGGAGCGTTCTCCAAACTGTCACCATCATACTTCAGTACCCTTAAGCAAATACTCATGACCAAGGAATCATGCAGACAACTAAGAATGCAGTGAAGTGGATTATTTTGGGGGGGCTGGCCAGTACTTGCTGCCCTTTGCTATGTTCTTTTGTCATTTTATGCTCAATGTAATGAATTAAACTTATTGATTTAATAATGATGTGACATCTCCAGCTTTACCCTGGCTGTGTCTACTCAGACATAGATGAAGACTTGAATTTCAAATTCTAGATGCTACTCTGCTTGCACCTAGAACAGCTTTCTAACAGGTGGCATGCATTTATAAATAATTGTTAGATAATAAATGAATGGACTATGTGCCTGCATAGCACTCATTTGTACCATAAGACTTTGTCTCTGCTAGTCAGTTAGAAGCTGAACTAAGATGGGTTTCTTCTCTCTAATTTAGCCTGGGCCCAATGAGTCTAGAAGCAGATGGGCAAGTGTAGCATCACCGTCATGATCAGTAGTAAAGTTCTTCATATGAGATCTGTCAATAGCCAAAGCTCTGGACTCCTCTCTGCCAGAGGTGCCTGTTGATGACTTTTAAACTACACTTCTGGAGGACCTATCAGAACAAGAAAATGAGGAAAGCAGCAATTTTTTTCTAGTTCCTAAAATGGCAAAAGTGCAGTCAATTGTATTTCTACCCTTGCTACAATAATACAGCAACTGATATCCAAAATAGAGCTCCCTTGTCAGATTAAAGACCATATTTTAGATAAGGAAGGGTGTGGGTTATGTATGCCAGGAGGCATTGTGCCAGGCAGTGTTTCTGTTCCCTAAACTCAGTTATGGTTGTAGCCTGTAGATAGTCTTTGGGGTGGCAGTGGAATTAGAGCACAGTCTTGTTACCAACCAGGCAGCTTTTCCTTTGTGTAATGCAACCTGACACAATAGAAATAATGCCTGGAGGAAAACCTCTCCTCTAGCTCTCTGAGCCGCTATAGAAAGCAGCAATATTTTAAAGGAATTCTGCTGTCTGTTGGATAATGTTGCCTTTGCTCAAAACACATGCTGGCCACCTGTGTCCTACATTTATCCCCTGTTGCTACTTAACCATCCATTCTAAGAATGTTTTCTTAAAGTCTTTCCCCCTTCAACTTTCCCCTAGTTTAGTTACTTGGCTAACTTTTTTCCACCAGGGGTTCTCGCCTCACACTCTTCCCCCCAAATGGGAGGGGACAAGAGTCTATTGACAAAGCAAAGTGTTTAAAAGGGCTAAAGTGAAAAAAAAAAGAACAATATGTAGAGGAGTTGGGCTCTCCAAGCAGGAGGTACGCTGTTCGAACAGAAAACACTCTGTCTTTTTAAAGAGGTCTTTTTGCTGGAGCTACAGCATATGGTACTTGGTGGTGGGATGACTATTCGTATATCCTAGGATTTCTTCTAGGAAATAGCTACACTTCATGTGGAAACTTTTCTAGAGACAGAGCCCTAGAAAAAAACAATCAAAAGGATTTGTGAAAACAGAGAGAGAAAAAGAAATACAGACAGAAGAGGAAGAAGCACAAAGAAAGCAATGTGGTTAAGTCAATGGAAGACTGGTTTTGCATAGCAGTGGGAAGTAGTCATGAACGCCATATTCCTTAATGTCCTACTATACCAGCTCTGAAGAAGGTAATCAAAGGCAGACGTAGAAGGGCAAAGCAGATTGGGTGACCAACTGAGTAGTCTTATAAAAATCTTCAGTGAGAAGCCATTGGAATAGAATTCTAGCTTATTAGACAAGCTGCAGATTCACTGTTAAGAGGTTTGGGTGTTTGGATTTATTTTATTTTAGTTTGGACCTTGGAAGATCCAAATATTTAACTAACACAGGATAATTGAAAATAAATTACATTTGTAGTCAGGTAACTTGGGATAAATACAAGATCTTTCACTCACTAGCTCTGTGAGCTTAGGCAAAGTTGGGGTCTTTGCTCAGCCTCAGTCTTTCTATTTGAAAAACAGGCTAGTAACATTTTTCACACAAATATTTTAAACATGTATCAAATGTGATCATATACGGAAAGCATATGCTTAAAATCATTTAACATTGTCATTAGTTCAGGGCAGAAGCTATTAGGATTTTTTTCCAGAACTGGGTATTGAACTCAGGACTCAGTGCTTGCTAGACAAATGGTCTACCTCTTGAACAAAGTCCCCAGTCCTTTTGCTTTTTAGTTTGTTTTTCACATGGGGACTTGCTAACTTTGCCCAGTTTTACCTCCAACCACGATCCTCTTATCTCTACTTCTCTAGTACCTGGAATATTAGGCATGTACCACCACGCCTGATGGTTATTAGTCTATTAAAACAAAAAAAATTCCTCCAGGAACTGTCAAGTACAGATCAAGACTACTAGAGAGATTACTTATGTGGACTTTATTGTGTTCAGCCCAACATTTGCAACTCTCACTTTATAATGTTTCCTCATTCATGCTATTTTAGGCTACAACAAGAGGTTCTTTTGGGACATTGGAAATAGGCCTTTCTCTTCTGCAAGTGGGAAAAATTGGTGAAGAGTGGATTTTCTTAAAATAGAAAAATGGAAATCCTTCATCTTTAGAGTTGCTAAGAGTGCACATTCAAGGAAAGTAAATTGCAAAACACCTCTCTACTTATTTAACATTCCAAATTTAAAAATTGAGGAAGAAAAACCTGGCTAGTTACAAATGATTGATTAAACTGAGAAGATCCCGGCATCCAGTTTGACATTTTCTTGTTTGCACCTATGTGCTGAGATCAGATCTCAGATGCAGCAGGTTAGTTAGGTAGTTCAGAGAAAGGTAATGAATTTTAATATTGAATAGCAGTACCTAGAATTTACAGAACACTTGATATTTGAGGATTTCTCAGACATCATCTCATTAATTTTTAAGCCCATCCTGTGAAGCAGATGTTGTTTTGGTATACTAATAGGAAAAACAAGGCTCCAAAAGGTCAAAAGACAAGGTAACACAAGTTAGAGATACAGCTAAGGATTAGAATCCAGGTCTACTGGCTTTCACTTGATTCCTTTTACTGCTTCTTTTGAAATGTCAGAGGTGATAACTTAAGTCAGAGATGTTCTTTCAACTATATCAAGTTAAGAAGATATTAGTTATTAAGATGTCTTAACTTTGGACATTTGTTTCTTTACTTATAGATACTCTGCAGTCTACTATATCATAAAGTTCAGAACTGGATTCATGGGCCTTACAATTTTTATACCTGACATCACCAGAAAGTCCTTACTGTGGCTGTCTCCTGGATATGCTCCCCAAGTCTTTCCCATGTATTATAGCTCTCTAAAATAAATATGTGATTGCTCATACGTGAAGGAAAAACACATTAAATAGTTGAATCCTTAGCCTTTTATCACTGGAGTTTTGATTTGGACACAATTCAATAAACATTATCTAAAATATTTGTTTTTCCTATTAATTATAACATAGGTCCTTTGTAGTTAATTTTTCATATGCAGTAAGTTAGCAGTCATATCTCAATACAGTTTTAATCAAATTGTACCTACACTAGCAAGCCATAATCACTTGGTAGTGTTTGTTAGAGCTCTCAGTAATCTGAGAATCTGAGAAACCTGATATTAAAAGCAGTCTTGGAGTCCTAGATGCTATTTTCACCTCTCAAAATTGTCTAGTTACATAGCAAGCAGGAAACCTGTTGAGATTGTGTCTAGAAGCTGGAATGTTAATGCTGAAAATGATTTTTCCTAACTCCAAAGATTAGAAAATAATATATATTTATTTATTGGTTGATATTTGAGTGTACAATATGGCCTTTTATGTAGACCATTATGGAATAATGACCACAGGTGTTTTTAAGATCTTCTGAAAATAAAGATTTTAAAAGGTGATTCCATGTTTAAGAAGTGTGGATTTTTTCAAAACTTATTTATTAATAAGTTTTTTATTAATTACTAGAAAATTATTTCACTGCTAAATAAGGTGAAGCAGAGTAGCTTATTTGGGGAGATAACATTTTCAGGCATCATGTCATAATTACCAGATTTCATTAAGGGAATGATAGGATTTTGTTTTTATCAATAAAACAAATTATAGAAATAGGGTATGGAATTTGTCATTTGTTGGAAGTTGCATTTTCTTTTTTATCTCCAAGGACTTCTGACATTTCTCAAATTGTTTTTTTTGCTTGAGGAGTAATATGGTTTTTTCTTACATTACACTATCTCAGACTTTATATTTCTCTTAGGAGTCCTTCCATCTTCATAATATTCTAGCTTACTCACAAACAGACATTCCTCTATGGGACAATTTAAAACTCAAGAAGTGAATCTCTGTAATTCATTCTAATTATAATCTCCCTAATTCAGTCTAATCTCTCTAATTATCACTAATATATGGGTCAACTAATAGTATATTACATATAATTAACCAAGATTTTAAGGGTTTTAAATTAAAACCACAAAATCATTCTCGTTACTTTCGTTCAACAGTCATTGACTGAGCTAAACACTATATTAGACGTTGGAGTACAAAGGTGAAAAGACATTTACCTCCCTAAGCACACTCACAAATTGATGGTAGAAACAGACATGGAAACATTTACCTTCTAAACAAATGTAGTAAGTACAGAGGTATGCAAAGGTTGTTAGAACAATTCCAGGCTAGAATCTGTTAGATAACCCAAGCTATTTTTCCAACATCTCTCAATAATGGTAACAATGACTTCTAATGTCCTGGGAGATAATTTCAGCAAAATATTTATTGCCTTTTCCCCCAAGTCACCCTTACTCAATGCCTTTGCCTGTTAGATTTTGATATGTTTTATCTGATAACTATAGCTTTCTTTCCTTTTATCCTGCTTGAAAGATTAATTTTAAGGCTCAAGCCCTAATACATTCATATCCCTTTATTTCAGGAAGGAAGGTTATGTCTTTTGTTGTTGTTCTTCACCCTTGTGAGTTAAGTGTTATTATTATTATTGTTATCATTCATCTCATGGATAAGGAAACTGAGACTCAAGGAGGAAAACTTGCCCAAGAAACACAACTGGTAAGTATCAGAGCAGGGCTTCAAGACATGGGAAATTTCTTAGCCTCTTTGGATGTATTTTATGTTATCATGAGTCTGACATATCTATTATTTGCTTAACTTAAAAATCTGGCTTTTCTCCTGTTTAGAAAACCTAATCTTAACTTAGGCAACAGAATCTGAATAACCAGTTTTCTAGTGCTAAATATATGTGTGTGCATGTGTGTGTATACCCATAAAATGAAATATACATTATGTTATCAATATAACATAAAAATATCAGTACATGTATCACCTAAAATCATCTTTCATATCACAAATGGTATGCATGCCATAGTTGGAAATATTGCCCTATTCTATGTTATTTATAAAATTAATTTATCACAATGACATGTAAATTTGGTAGTTGATATATCTGATTAAAACCCATGTATTTAGATGTTGCACCCTTTTATCTTCTCCAGGAGAGATTAAATTAAGTTACAGAATGACAAAAGTAGTAGCTATAGCTCAGATATGAGAAAATGAGAGATGGCTGACAGAACAATAACAAGGGAGAAGCATCTTATTGAGAAGAAAATTTGAGGGCTGGAGTTGTAGCTCCATAGTAGAGTACTAGTCTAGCATGTACAAGGCTCTGAGTTCCATCCCCAGAACCACACATAAAATCAAAGATGAGGAGGAGGAGAAGGAAGATGATGGAGAAAGCTTGAACTATATAGAGAGAAAACAGACTTTAAAATTTACTGGCAAGCAGTTAAGAAGGGAAAGCTTGGACCAAAACATGGAAAATAGGCACTTATTGAGAGACTTGGAGTTTTGTACAATTATATCAGGTAACTAGGTTGAGTTAGTGTTATTATTGGCAATCATTTGTAAAGCAAAGTGAGCCTCTTTCACTCTAGTGTCATCATGACCCACTTTGAGGAAATGTGTGTGAAATCTGGGGCATTGGTGTTTTTGACACTGTTGCTGCTTCACTCAAGAGACTCCTAGGACCTCAGGTGCTGGCTGTGTAGACAAAAAGTAAGTGGTCAGCTGACTGCCAGGCTGTTCCAAAGGCCAACAGAACAGTTTGAGTGCGTGAGCAGGCTTGAGTTGTTATCATCTCTGTTTCTCTGGGCTAACGCAATGATTATAGATATTAATGAGGAGTGCTTGCTTGAGTCTGATGGACTTTATTCAGTTTAAACTTGAGTTGTTACTGTTGGTGTTTTCAATTTGTACCATTAACAGAAAACATTTAAGAGAAAACCATAAGATTAAGAATGAAACCAGAAGGCTTGTGGTGAAACCCAATAAGGTAGTATCCCTGTTTTGTGCTAATTGGTTTTAACTAGAAATCAAAAAGTCCAGATGGCTTCCTCTGGGAAAGAGAGCACTACATTTTAGGGAAATATATGCTTGTCTTTCTTCATGAATATTCGTAATCTTGTTCTTGCCAACATCATCAGTTTTCATTTCATCTGTTCAATAACAATGCAGATTTCATTTGCATGTTTTAAAGAATATAGCATAGGTATTAAAATATCAATCTGTGTAAAATTTTTTCATGAGAATGATAGCTTTGTTAACCTGAATTATGGTATATTTTTATGAATTGTGGAAATAGTACTCTCTGGGATATATTCAGGGCAATTTAGAAACAACGTTTAGAAATTGACAATGACATAGTAATTTTTTTTGAGACCTGTAGTCATTTCCAGCAGTCTCTAAAGAAAGAGCAGATGAATTAAATGTCAGATGTGGACCTAGCCAACAGGATAGGATTTGGGAGGCCTGAGCAGGATTGAGAATTGATGGAGAAAGGTGGAGAAGTTTATAGCATGAGAGTTACACCCAAACTGTCAGATTGAGTTGTAAGGTTCAGTATGTCGTTCTGTTCTTATGCTCAAAAATAATGAGATTGTTCTTTCCATCTTCTAGGGTTGTCTTTATTTTCTTCCTTTTGGTTTGTGTTAAAAGCTAATTTTGGCAGTATGCCATTATCCATTCTACATGTTCTTTCTATTTTTTTGTACGTTTTTTCTATTGCACATCCTGTGTGCTGTTCAAAACAGCCTCAGATGAGACTTACTACTATTTACATGCTTAGATCATAAACACCAGACTCAAGAGAACATTCATCCATATTGATTATCAATGTAAAACATTCATGAAGTACTAACTCTTTCCAAGGTATCAAATGGGACTATATATAGGGCTCCAAAGAAGCCACAGTTCCCAGTTCTTAACACTTACAATTTAGCCATGCAGACAAGGAATGAATCCATGAAGAAAAGCAACTAGTATACACTTTAAAATAAGTTTGTACTTTAAAAATATTTCAAATGAATGCATCAGAACTTAGCAAAATAATTTCTCACAGCTTCTAAATGGTACCTTTGGAGTTTATAACTTCTTCTGAAGTGGCTATCATTGTTCCAAGGAATCTTTCTAACCCTTCTTGGATATTATCTTCAGAGCCTGTGATCCATTGTTTGGAATTTCCTCAGAGACCAAAAAGATTTCTGCTGTGAAGATGAAATTCATTTTAAATTACAGGTAAGAGTCATTTGGTGCCAAGTCTGGTAAGTAAGAAAGCCAAAGGAAAAGAGTAATGCCATTTTGGGGTTAAATCGAGGTATACCTACAAATTAATAAGGCTGACTTTCTTGGGTGGTTTAGAAACTGATTTCAAAAGCAGTTTCCCTATATGAGTTCCCAAGTTTGGTTTTTCTCATGCTGATATTATTGGGATAAGTGGACAACCTTACCCTTGTCAACAGGCAGTTCCCAATTTGGATATTATGACTTTTAGAGAAGTTGGTGCATTCCTCATAGAAACAGTGCCATAAGTGCTGGTTTGACTTCTAGACCAGATCACAAATGCCTATTTAATTCTGTAATACATCTGAAGAGGAAATTAACAAGCTTTGAACTATGCCTACTCAGAATTTAGAGCATTATTTCTTCTATGGAAACATGCAGTTGGCATTTAAGTTCTTTCACAATTCTTGTAGCAGAATATAAGATTCCCTCACTTTCATATCAGGGCTAAGAAGATCAGATATTCTGGGTAGGGGAATAGTGACAGATATTCCAGGTATTGCATTAATTTATTCACTCTGTGCTTATAAAGAATCAGTTCTCATGTATTTTGAACTGGGTTTCTCCCTTTTCAACTTCCCCTGGTCCTTGCTCTATCAATTACCCCATGTCTTCATTGGATTTACTTTTTTCTCTTTACAGGCTCTTTCACCTCTACCTGTAGACTTGCTCAAATTTTTCCTATTGAAACAAACAAGCTTCCTCAAACCTTGGTGTCTCCTACTAGATTTTATTCCTTCTTTCTCTTTTCCTTGTTGTGCAACCTTTTCAAGAGAATAGCTTGTCACTGTGTCTACTTCCTGATACTTGATTTACTATATGAACTGTCCCTAGAACCCATATTGGTAAACTGATGATTTGAAACAATTCCTGCAAAACAAGTTTCATTTGCTGGAGACAGAAGCCTGATTTCAGGGCAAGTAATCAGTGAAAAGTGAGGCATTGAAAACACAGATACTTACAACTTCCTGTGAAATGTGGTTATGGAAAAGAAGAGAATAAGGTAGGAGATAAGATAGGATGTTGTGAGGGTAGGAAGTAGGAAGGAAAACTTAAATAATGGTTTTAGTTAGATAGAAAAGATCTATATATGATTGCAGTCATATGGGAAGAAGCCAATGTAGAGAGAGAGGATGAAGATGTTAGAGAGACAGGGTCTAAATGGGGTATCTGGACTTAGAAAGGAGGGGTACTTCTTTTTGTGGACTGCAGGGAAAGATGCACACACACACACACACACACACACAAAATCTCTGGGGTAGGTCAGCAAGCTGGAGACTCAGGGGGACCTGATGGTATAGTTTCAGTCTGAAGGCTGACACACTGGAGAACCAGGAAGAGCTGATGTTTCAACAAAAGTCAAGAAAAGTTCATGTCCCAGTTTTCAAATAGGCAAGAGAAATTCTACCTCACTTGCAGGAGGCTCAGTCTTTTTGTTTTATTCAGACCTTCATTGATTGCATGGGTCCCACCCACACTAGGAAAGATATTCTGCTTAGTCCATCTACCAATCAAATGTTAATCTCAGCTGAGCATAGTGGTGCATAGCTATAATCCCAACACTCAAGAGGCTAAGGCAAGATTCTGAATTGAAGTCCAGGGCTACATAGAGAGACCTGGTCTCAAAAAAGTTAATCTCATTCAAAAATGCCCTCACAGTCATATCCAGTATATTGTTTGACAAAATAACTGGGCACCCTATGACTCGAGTGGACCCAGAATGAACCATTACAGAAAGTAAAAGTAGAAATTAAAATGGAGAATTTCAATATCCTCTGAAAGCTCAAATTCAGAGCCATATTTGGTAAGCAAGTTACAGACTGAACTGAGAGTGCAAAAAACACAAGACAGCATAATACTAAGGAAAATAATCTTAAAAATTACACTATGTAAAATTGAGTCTTTGTTTTCTATAGTTCAGAAAAACCTTCATTCTGTGCCATTTCCCCTATGACCTTACCTCAATGTACATGCCAGACCATGAGTACCCCACTCTAAGACACAATGAGGTTATCCATAGCTATTATTACTGCTCTCTCTCTCTCTTGTTGTTTTTGTAAATATTAGAAGTAGCTAATATTTTACTTAAAAATTTTTCATAGTCAAGCTTCCAATTTGATAGAACTTTAGAGTGTGTCTTAGTGTTACTCATTTTAAGTACAAATTTACCAGAATATCATGTGACTCTAGTGATAAGCTCAATGCTTACTGCTATAATTAATGCTTAGAATCTTAGGGACTAGTTGAAGAGATGTGTTTTTTTTTTTTATTCATATGTGCATACAAGGCTTGGTTCATTTCTCCCCCCTGCCCCCACCCCTCCCTTACCACCCAGTCCGCCCCTTCCCTCTCCCCCTCCAATACCCAGCAGAAACTATTTTGCCCTTATTTCTAATTTTGTTGTAGAGAGAGTATAAGCAATAATAGGAAGGAACAAGGGTTTTTGCTGGTTGAGATAAGGATAGCTATACAGGGCATTGACTCACATTGATTTCCTGTGCGTGGGTGTTACCTTCTAGGTTAATTCTTCTTGAACTAACCTTTTCTCTAGTACCTGTTCCCCTTTTCCTATTGGCCTCAGTTGCTTTTAAGGTATCTGCTTTAGTTTCTCTGCGTTGAGGGCAACAAATGCTAGCTAATTTTTTAGGTGTTTTTAAAATATTTTCCAACACATTCAACATGTGGTTTGGTTTTAAAATGCTATTCTGTCATGAACAATCTTCTTTGAATAACTGCTCATAGGAGTCCTTCTATACTTCAGGGTTGAATTTGACTACTACTTTCAATATTATCACAGTTTCTAGTATTAACCAACTGAAGTCATTTGTCTTCATACCTCTTTTTTTAGTCTCTCTATGTTTTTTTTTGGCAACACTGGAGTTTGAACTCAGGGCCTCACTCTTGCTAGGCAGTTGCTCTTATTGCTTGAGCCAATCCACCAGCTGCTGAAGTCATTTGTAATTCACTGTCTGACTGCACATAATGTTCTCTAGTATGGTGCTATTGGGACATGTGTGTGCATTTGAGAACTACATTTCAGAAGGTACAGTTTTTCAAGTATGGGATTGTCAGTAATGTGGGAGCATTCAGCAAATAAAAGCTGCTCCTGAATTCAAGCTGTTGTGGGCCACTCGCCCTGGGCAAAATTGACAAGATGGGTAATTCCTTAGTATTTGTATGGTTTCTGGGCTAAGTCTGGCAACTGCTGCAGAGCTATAGGGGCATTGCTGCAGCCAGGATAGGGCTTCAGCAAGAGGGTTCTGCTCATACTTTTCTCTTAAATCCAGTCCAAACAGGGAACGCCAATCTTACCTCAGTCTCCAAATTGTCCTTACAAGGCCGGGATCGGAGAGCTCAGAATCTATAAAGAACACTTGTGAATACTTTGTTTACATGTTGTTCTTTACAAAACTATACTTTTGGATTTAACTTAAGTATTATAATTTTCAAAACATTCCAAAGTCCTTCATGGCTTGTCTTTACATGCAGCATAACTTGGCCCTTGACCCCAGTGCGGGACTTTTCATGGTTATTTCACCACTCAAAGGCTCCCTATACCAAGATAGTATTGACTGGGCAAATATGAGCCATCTGATTATCTTATTTTTAATCCACTTACTAAATAAGCTTTGTTCTCAATTTCTATTCGTGGCCAGCGTTTTGTATAATATCTGTTGAAAAAATTATCCAATACATTTCCAGAAAGTAACCAACACAGGATCACTGCAGTATTTGGTATTGGGTATGCACTTCTTCATCAAAGCCTATAGAGTAACCTGCATCCCATTATTATCATTTAAATTTGAGTGTAAAGATCTCTAAGTGCTTCTATGTACCATGTCTTTCTGTGCTCTCCACAAAAAGTATTATTTGCAAACATCAAAGGCAGCAGTGATGAATGACATGTACCTAATGCATAAAATCCCACTCCCACATCTATTTGAAGGCAGCCTGCTTTTCTTTCATGGACCCACACTGTATCAGTCTAGACAATTCAGGCTGAAAACAACCACATAACAATTCAAGGCAATTCATGTAAAAGCAGAGGCTTTTTGCCTAAATTACCTAGGTAATGGTAGATGTGTAAAGAGGGTGCTAAGGATACTTCTTTTGGGAGACAGACAATTATATTATCCAATTTTATTGACTTTATTAGTGTCATTGGAAATATGGTGTGCTTAATTCTCCAAGATGATTAAACATCCTTCTCTTTTATCTGTAAGAGGCAAGCCTTCAGATTTCAACTTCCTGGAAAGGTAGCTGAAATCTAGAGCTCAGAGGAAATGGTTAGATGAGGAAAAGAGTGGAGATAATTGTTGCTTCTGGAAAATTAGAGGGCAAAATGGAGCATTTCTTATAATGTCATAATTACACAGATGTAAGTCAACATTTTGTTATATAAAACAATTTAAGGACCAAAAATATGTGACATAGAGTCAAATGCTCCCCAAACTTATTCATTAAAAGGACCAAAGACTGAGACAAGTACAATACCCGAAACTAGAAAATAATATTAAATTCATTAGTTTATTTTTATCCTTTTTTTTTTTTTTTTCCTTTTTTTTTTTTTTTTCCGGTGCTGGGGACCGAACTCAGGGCCTTACACTTGCCAGGCAAGCGCTCTTCCACTGAGCTAAATCTCCAACCCCATTAGTTTATTTTTAAATTTTTCATTTCTATTATCCCAGGGAAGTTGTCTAAGTAAAGCTCTCTATTCTAATGAATATTGTGAATATCTAAAAGTGTGGCCTTAGTATTTTGGTGTAAAATGTAAACCTTGTGAAATACAGATATACTTGGATTTCTAATATCCTGCTGCATATCTCTGCAGTATTTGGCCAGACTCTAAAACTCATTTGTTTCCAAAAAGAAACTGGCAACCTGAAATTCTCCCCTCCCTCTTCCTACCTACCAATTTCATCTTATACTAAATTCAGATGATCTCCAGCTAGTTTATAAGAACAGAATTTTGCTTTATTGAAGCTTATGCTAAGATCTCTACTCCTATTCTAGCCAGCAGATCCCAGAGATAAAAGCCTGTCTATATATTGAATTAGTGAGTGAAAGAAATTTCTTGAAGCCAGAAGGAAAATGTGTGAAGTATTGTGCTCACAACACCACTTCCTACTTGTTTTGTTTGACTTCAGAGGTTTAAATTTTTAGGTTTGAGATTGTGTATATGTGTGTGTATGTATGTATGTGTGTGTGTTTGTGATTTTCAGGGAGTAAGTGATTGAGAAATATGTCAAGAATGCTACAAAAAGAGTAATTGGACTACCTGACACCAGGTCTGATGAGTACTAAAGAGCCTACTTGCAGTTAAATTGCAGTTCAATTTAACCCTCTTCTGAACACAGTACAAACAGCACAGGATCAGATATTTTTACTATAGAAAAAGACTATATCATATGTATGGGTGGGGGAGGTGTCTTTGTGTATAGTCATCATTGTAGAGAATTTGTATATTGAGATAATAAACTAAATGATATTATAATGATCTATCTCCTTGAGCTTGGAAATGATTCTGTTAGCTGAATGTTTCCCAATAGTGGCATTTTGCCTATAGTAAGCTTTACTTAAAGAAATAAAGAATAATGGTACCTGTTGAAGGCTAAATAGAATCACTCCTTGTCCTCTTCTCCCATCATTTACCCATGTGCATTTTCTTTTCTATTTGAAGACAACCTCTTATAATATTGCTACAAAGTTTTGCCAAAGATTGAAAATGTGAGGTTAAGAGATTGACATGTAATCAAATGGTCTAAGAAAGGAGTACATATATGTAGATTTCTGATTTCTGTTTAGTTTGCAGTTTTACAAAAGGAACCAGGGAAAGCACCTACAAGTTGAAATTGCCTATTGCACAAGGGCGGACTAAAAAAAATGTTCTGGGGACAGGTGATGACAGCTGGATTTATGAGTTAAATCACTGATTTTCTCCAGAAGTGAAAGAAAGTGGAGGACATACTTTCCAAAACAGAGACATTTTAAGGCATATTTTTTAAAGGGGGGAGGGAAGAAGCTGGTTAGACAGATGTACAATGGTTATGCAAAGGATCAGGATAAGAGTCTCCCAAATAA
The DNA here is from genome assembly GCF_047511655.1 of Castor canadensis. NCBI lineage: Eukaryota > Metazoa > Chordata > Mammalia > Rodentia > Castoridae > Castor > Castor canadensis. Next base: position 45,395,811 of record NC_133405.1, on the reverse strand, counting down.
CACTGACATCTCAAAGTAACAAAGGAGACTGGCAGAGTGAGTCTGTCCAGAGTGTCATCTCCTTGAGCCTGTGAAAAAACTAGCTTCTCCTTGGATGCTTGTGCTAAGATTTTCCATTGAGGAAAGGAAGCAGACAAGTACCTTCAGCTCACAGCCCTAGAATGCACATGTCACATCCTGGGCCAACATTGTGGGGAGAGAAGAAATGAGAGATGGAGTTAAAGTGATGTGGTAGTGAGTTTTTTAGATAAGGATAATAAGGTTCCATTCTTGACATCAAGCAATTTGGGACTCAGTGAAGAGGTCTGAAGAGAGAAAGTGTAAGGTGACCATGGTAACAAGAATGGAGAATGCTAACAGAAACATTTAAGCCATTTCAGAGAGAGAGAAAAGATGGTTGGATATGAAGGAGAAAAAACACAATAATGAAGAAGTGATTAAAATATAGATAATGATTTTAGCTGTTTAGATGAAGAAGTAATGGAGGTTAGAGAAAGGGTCAAGGAAGATAGATTTTTTATGGCCTAAATTTTAGTTTTGCTTTATTAATTGTAGCACAGGATGAGGTCCCTGAGGACTCTCCAACCTTTCTCCTCATCCTTAAATTCTGAAGTTGGGGTCCATGGACTCTTTGAAGAGTCCATAATTATAATTCATGGGGTCCAAAATTTTTAAGGAAAATATTCTTGTCTTTATTTTCACTAAACTCAAATTGAAATATAACATTTTCTTTAATTGGAAATATTGGCAACAAACTATAGTAGTATTACCCATACCTGTAATTTGTCCATTACTAAGCACAGATATTTGCATATTACAGATTTTATAAATTTTTAAAATGCAGTTTATATTCATCACTATTTTGAAATTATGGCATTAATTGATTGGCCACTGTGTCTTATTATTTTATACTTAATAAAGAAAATATATCACAAACACATTTTAAAAAGAATTCTAAATTATGTTTCAGTGTAATTGGTTTTCTTTGAAATCCTACTTTTTTAACTTTATGTATTTGAAGAGATTTTCAGAGGAAATTGATTTCTTCTATGACACTATGTGTAGCTGCACTGACCCTCTCACCAATTAAAATGGAAAAAATTATATATAAAAGAAACAACATCTATTTAAAGCCTCTGGAAATGGTCAAAAGGGCAATAAGGAAAAAGAAGAAAAATGTATGCAAGAAAACTGGTAGAAATTTGGAAATAAAATCTGTGCAACTTGAAACAAGAAAAGTCTCTCCCTCTGCCCTGTCAGCTCAGTGAAGGGAGACTCCAGTCATATGTAATCCCAGAGCTTAGGAAGCTGAAACAGGTGGGTCACCAATTTGAGGCTAGCCATGGCAGCACAGCAAGTTCCAGTCCACCAGGGCTACATAGCAAGACCTTGTCTCAAAGGAAACAAAAATATTGCTGTTGCCAAGAATACAGTTTTTCTGGTTCATGGGATAGTAATTCCATGAAAGGGAAGGCAAGCTGAGAGAACCTCAGTTACTGTCATTGTCCTCTGCTGAACATTGAGTTGGGGTACCTCTCAAAAAGAAGCTTACATTGTTGACACACCTGCCCTAAGAGCCCAGGACCAGAGAATTTCCAGGTGTGTCTATGCGGGGGGTAAAAGCAGGTCATGAAATAGCTCCTAATCTCTTGCCAAAGGAACTAAGGTCCTTTATAGCAGAGCATGGAAAAGAACCCTAATTGCTTCAGAACAAATACCAAAGACTGACCTCAGAAATTATTGTGATTAGGTTAGTTGCACAGCAGTTCATACCCCAGAGCACAGGTATAAACAATAGAACAAATATTAGGCAATTAGTTGAGTATAATAGCTAGGTGTGGCCAGGGAGAGTGTGGTAGAGCCCAGCCATAAAACTGATGTCAATGTGACTGTGGGCATATCCAAATCTGTGCCTCCTTGAGGAGCTATATGAAAGACTTAACACTGTGGAGTCAGGAAATAGACTTCACTAAAGTAATCCAGTCAGTAACTAAGCAAATGAATAAGCAAATGAATAAGCAAATTAAAATAGCAAGCCCTAAAGAGTAGGGCAGTTGCCAGGGTTGCTACAACATGTAAACTAAAATGTCTAGATTCCAACAAAATATTGTGAGGCAGGCAAACAAATAGGAAAATATGCTCCATGTGTCTCAAAAAGCTGCCAATAGAAACTGCCTGTGAGAGTGACCACATGTTGATTTAACAGGAAACGATTTCAAAGTAGCCATTATAAGTATGTTTATAGAGCTAAAGGAAAACTCGATTAATTATGTAAAGGAAGATGCGGTGACATCACATCAAATAAAAAATATCAATTAAAGGTATAAATTTTCAAGAAGAATCAAATAGAAATTCTGGAGTCTGAAAAATGCTAAAAAAAAAAAAAACCCAGACAAACAAACAAACCTACAAACAGACATAGCATAGTTAAAACAATGAAGTTGTAAAAGACAAGGAGAAATTTTTAAAGGCAACAATGGTAAAACAATACTTCACTTACAAAAGAACTCCAGTAAGATTAACAGCTGACTTCTCAGCAGAAAGCGTGGAGGGCTGAAGGCAGTGGGATAACATATGCAAAGTGCTCAAGGAAAAAAAAATACCTATCAACCAAGATTCCTAATGTCAACAAAGATATTATTCATAACTGAAGGAAAAATAAAGGTATTTCAAGATAAAGAAAAGCTAAGGTTTTTTTAGTGGTTTTTTTTTTTTTTTTTTTTTTGGCTGGCAGAATTGCCTTCCAAGAAATACTAAAGGAAGTGCTTTAGGCTGAAATCAAGTGACCCCAAATAATAGTTAGCATCCACAAGAATGAGAAAAGAACACAAGTAAAGTTAGTTATGTAACTAACACTACTAATGCACATTTTTCTCCTGAGTTAAGAAGCAATTGTATAAAATAATATTTATATAATGTTTTGGGCTTATACATATAGAAATGTAATACTTATATATGTATTTACTAATCACAGCACAGTGACAACAACTGGGAAAAAGCTGCAATGGGCTAAGAAAATGACATTATGTGGTAAGATAATGATTACAACAGTATATGGTAAGTTTTGTGTCATTGATGGGTATGGTAACACTAATGTATTACAACTGGTGAGAAATTTCTCAACATGATAAAGGCCATTTGTGAAAATTCCACAGTTAACATTATATTTAATGGTGAGAGATGGGACTATTTTTTCCTAAGAAAAGGAGAAAGACCAGGTGTACACATTTGCCACTTATAGTCAACATAATACTGAAAATTCTAGGCAGGGTAATTAGACAAGAAAAAGAAATTAAATGCCATTAAGATTAGAAAGAAAGAGGTAAAAGTATATCTATCTATTCACAGATGATTTTCTATAGAAAATCTTAAAGAATCCACTAAAATCTTTTAGAACTAATAAATGAATTAATCTAGCCTTCAGGACAGAAGATTAATAAACAAAAATCAATTGTATTTCTATATATGTTTGTAATGAGTGATCCAAAGAAATTAATAAAGCAACTGCTTTTAAGGTAGTGCCACTAATAAAATATTTTGGAATAAATTTAACAAAAGTAATGCATAACTTATACTCTAAAAACTACAAAGTATTATTGAAAACAATTTTAACATCACTGTACAAAATCTAAATAAATTTTAAAAATCCCATGTTCCACAAATTCAATACAATCCCTACCAGAATCTCAGCTGAATTCTTTGTAGAAACTGACAAGCTGATTCTAAAATCTGGCAAGGGACCTAGAGTAGTCAAAACTCTCCTGGAAAAGAAGAATGAAGTGGGACAACTCTATTTCCAAATTTCAAAAGTTACTCCAAACATTGGTAATAAAGTCAGGGTAATATTGGCATGAAACTAGAAGTAGAGATCAGTGGAGTCAGGGTAATATTGGCATGAAACTAGAAGTAGAGATCAGTGGAATAGAACCGAATGTTCAGAAACCCACATATTTATGGTCAACTGCTTTTTGGCAAGGATGTCAAGACCATTCAATGGGAAATGAATCCTCTTTTCAACAAATGTTGCTGGGACAATTGGATTGCAACATGTTAAAAATAATGAATTTGGATGCCTACCTCACACTATATACAGAAATTTACTCACAGACATAAATACAAGAGCAGAAACTATCACACTCTTATAAGAAAACATAGGGGTAGATATTCATGACCTTGGATTTGGCAAAGGGTATGTTTTTCTTCTTGAGGTGGTAAAATGTTAAAAAATTGACTATGGTGATATTTGCACATATCTGTGGTTACACTAAAAACCAATGAGCTGTATCATTTTGAAAGGTGAATAGTATTGCATGTGAGTTATATCTCAATAAAGTTGTTTTTAAGAAGAAAAAATAAATATTTTACAAAAATTGTCCAATAAATCTCACCAAATTCCTGAAAGACTTGATACAAAGAAAGATAAGAGCACCAAATTCAAAACTACTTCAGCAAGGAAAACATAATCCCCTATAGGCTGTGCTACCCAGTATGGTCACCACTAGTCACATATTTGTATTTGAATTGAAATTAATAAATGAAAATAAAGTTGTATTAGAACTTCAGTTCCTAAGTGTGGTGCATACAGAGGAAGAGGAGGAAGAGGAAAAGAGGACATTAGTTCCTTGGTCACATTGTACACATATGGACATTAGTTCCTTGGTCACATTGGACACATATCATGAGATGAACAGCCACATGTGGATAGTGGCTACTGAACTGGACAAAGTAGAAGCATAAATACAGAACATTTCCATTATAACATAAAGTTCTATTAGGCAAGACTCTACTGTTGCTCCACTCTGTACCTAGATTTAACTACCATAAATCAGGTGTAGCTGTTAAGTGGAGTTATAAAACTGCATACAGTACTAATATACTGTAATACACATTATTTCACCAAATCCCCTAATACCTCATGGTAGGATATTTCCCCGTGTAAAAATGAATTACTTTTATCTGCCAGGCTGCCTCCAAATTAGAGGCAGTCCTTTCAAGACTTCAAGTGGGCTCAGTAATCAGTGCTCATAAGAAAGGAACTGGAGATGGACTGAAGTAGTCTTGCAGTCCTAATTTAAAAGCTGCCAGATATTTCAACACAGGTGAAATTTGCTTGATTGGAATACCTAAGGCTGAATGCAAATCAGAAGATGAATATCAAGTGTGGTTAATAGGAGGAAAAAGATTTTAATCATTCTCATATTGTTTGGTTTACAACTGTAGGTGTAACAACAGCAGAAGATACAATAACAATGCAACTATACAATTTAGCCAAGATTTAATGAAAAGGCTGTCACCAGCTTGTCTGACTGCCAGCTTGTGATTTTAAACTTGTATTCTGGCTTTCAGAAACAAATGCATTTCCCACCCTGAAGCCATCTTGTAGCTAATAGTCTCCATTTCTTTTTTACTCTGAAATGTTCTCCTCAACGTACATTGCAATTTATAAGTATTGGAAACAGTCAAATATGAAACTAAAGTTAGGAACAAATTTGACAATGTAAAGAAATTGCATCATTACAAGCTTCCAACAAGAAATGTTTATAGTGCATTTATCACTGTCATTTAGCTTACACTGGCCTCTTGTTAGTGGCAGATATTTTCCTGTGAAAGAGTAGCACAGGGAATTTTATTTTAGCAGTTCTTTAGTTAATAATACAAATGCTTGTTCAGAGAAGTCATGATGACCTTTAGCAGTGATTTAATGCATGACTCAGAGATGGACCACCAATGGGAGTTAGACGTTCTGCTAGTTCCAAAACAGTTTAAAATTTTATCATTTTGTTCTTTTAAAAAAGAGAATAGGAAATGACATATTAATCATGTTTATTTTCTACTTGCAAGATGTCATTCTGGATTTCATAATTGGGAAGGACTTTAATGGTTAAGTTAGGTGAAGTCTGTTTCTAATACTACTTCATATAATTCTTTAGACAGAAAGAAGCAATTATAAAAGTTCTGCAAGAAGTGATTTTCATCTATAAGAAAGAACTAAATTCAAAATTTCTTTTCTGAACCTAATATCCATTGAGCATTTGCACAAGTTTTTTAATTAGCCTCTCCTTCTTTATGCCTTCAAAATTATTTTAAGTTAAGTTAAGCTCTCTGATTTTTTCCATATGCCTACATCAATACAACTATCACCTAGATCAGAGGTTACCAAATTTTCTGTGTAAAGCCAGAGAGTAAATATTTTAGGCTCTGCAAGCCATTATGGACTCTGTTACAACTACTCACTTTGCCATTGCACCATAAAAGCAGCCATAGATTATGTGTAAACAAATAGAGGTGGCCATGTGCCAATAAATATTTATTTTATGGACATTGAAATTTGAATTTCATAGATTTTGTAGAGTGTCATAAAATTTTATTCTATATTCCCAACTATTTAAATGTAAAACTCATCCTTAGCTCCCAGGCCATACAAACAGATGGTGACTTGATTTGAACCCCAAGCTGTAAGTTTCCGACCCCTCAACTACATCAACATACAAAACATTTCTAGCCAGTCATGGTGAAGGAGAATCACAAGTTTGAAGCCAGCCTGGGCTGAATAATGAGACCCTGTTTCAAAAAACTAAAAACAAACAAACAAAACCACAAACAACAACAAAAAGCCTGAAACCTTTTTTAGTACCACCAAATAAGTTTCTGTCAAGACCCGGTTTATACCCTCCCTGTAAATGTGATAGTCATCCTGATTTCTGTCACCATTGATTACATTTGGCTCTTTTTGAACTTCATATATATGGGATCATATAATTGCTACTGTTTTGTGTCTGGCTTCTTTCACTCACTTGTCTGTAAAACTCATTCATTTTGTTGTGTGTATCAACAATTCATGTCTTATTTCAGTGTAGTATTCTGCTACATGATATATAATTACCCCATCATTCATTTGTCTTACTTGTCAATATTTGAGCTGCTTCCAGTTTGGGACAATTATGAATAAAGCTTAATGAGTACTCTTGTACACAGATTTTGGTTGACATAAACTTTCAATTCTCTAAATCTCCTCAATCAATTTGTATATGAGAGAGAGAAAGAATGAGAGGGAAAGAGACAAAGACACAGAGAGAAACAGATCTTTAAACTATTAGTGCATGTAGTTGTGAGACTGCCTGAGCCTCTCTTTTTTAATAAATTTTTGCATGGAAACTATAAAGTGTCCAATGTTAGGTAGTAGATGGAAGGTTTCTGGTGGACTAGATAAGATGGAGAATTTACTTCTGTTTTAGTTACTGCCCCATCCCCAGAGCATAGAAAAGATTTGGAGACTATGAATGTCAGACACATAGATGCACTGAAAGTTGGTCCATCCACCCCATACCTTATATGGGGCATAAACTCAGAAGGCACTTACACTGCGGGGCTGCTGAGGAATACAAATGTCTAACATTGGAGGACTGGATAAGTGCTGGTGAATTCATCATGTCAGTGCCCCATGAACCATAGCTTCTGCTTTGCCTCCTATACTCCCCTAATTGTGATTCACAAACAATTAAATGTGGTGAATAAAATGAGGGAAAAGAACATTTTTACAGTCATAATGTTAAAAATTGCCTCTGAGCAGTTTATCCAAATAGGAGGATGAAATTTAATTTTCAACTTATATGGAACACAAAAGAAATAAACATTGAAGGTTTCCAAGGGAGAAGAAAAAAGAATGGAAGTGATTTATCTCTTCTTTTATTACCATGATTTTTCTCTCTCTCTTTCTCAGTTTTCTCCATTTCTCTCTGTCTCTGTCTCTGTCTCTGTCACTCTCAGTTTTTCCATTTAATCTCCCTGTCATTCTGTATGTGTGCATCATTCTATTTCTTTGTATGGCTATCTCAATCCTACTTTCTCTGTTTCACCGTGTATGTCACCGTTTATCATAATCTTTCTCTTGATGCCTTTTTTCTCTGTTTCTGTCATTGTCAATCAGTCACCCTTTCTCTCTTGTTTTTCTGTGCATGAATACGTGTATCTCTCTGTGTATGTTTCTTTGTTGCTCTCTGTGTTTCTTTGTCTGTATATGACAGTGTGTGTCTCTTTGTGTCAATGTTTATGTCTTTGTGCATATATTTCTTTCCATGGGTGTCCCTGTCTGTCTCTCACACCATACTTACCCACATGCACACACATACACTCAGGCCTGTCTACTAGACATAGAGAAAACAAAGCAGAGTATTCTGGAACATTGCACCTATTCAACAAGAAGCACAGTAAAATGGAAGCTTGCTAAATAAGAGTGGGAGCACCTTTCACCCTCATTCTGCTTGTTCAACTCTAGATCAGAATGGCTTAAATGTAAATTCCTATTGAGGTTTATTTTTTTCCAGGTCACTCTTTTTAAAAATAAGATGGTGCAGTTTAGTCTTAAATATTGGGCAAATATGAGGATGCTTACAGAGTGTGATTCGAAGAAGCTTCCACACATCAAAATGTCACAATGCTGTCTTGCCATCTGTAGTGAGTCATTTCATCAGCTTGAGCATTACCTTTTTGTTATTTTTCTCTTTGGAAATGCAAACATTCACACTGAGATGTTAATGGCTGATGAGAGGCTGGAGAAGCTCCTTCTGTCTGCCTAGGGTAGTGTGTGTGTATGTGTGTGTGTGTGTGTGTGTGTGTGTGTGTGTGTGTGTGTGTTTCACTGGAGGTAAAGTGGGGTAGAAAATGGAGATGAAGAAAATGAAAATTAGGAGACCTATTAGAATTTATTGGGTGAATGTGGCCAAATCACTTAATTTTTCTGTAGCTCTCAGCTCCCTCAGTCAGAAAATTTGGGAGGAGGAGTGGTAAGGGAGTGGACTTGCCTTCAGGCCCCTTGATCTTTACTTTAATTAGAGACCCTCCCTTTTTAGGAGCCCGATGTTAGGTTTCAAGGAAGATTCTGATTGAAGAAATTTGAAGAAAATAAGTTTGAAAAACTTACTAGACTAGGTAATCTCTAATGTCCTTTTCTACTCAGTGTTTCTGATTCTAATCCTCAAGCCCAAGGGTATAGAACTAGGTCCAAAAATTAAGCGTGACTAATTTAAAGAGATGTATACTGAAAGGGAAGCCAAATAGTTTTGTTAGTCAGTAATTCTTTATTTTGTATAGTTGATTGTTTTTGATGTACTCCTTTTCAAAATTCCCTTGGTCATTTGACAAATTTATCCATGTAGGCTTGGAAGCAGAAATGTGTAAATAAAATTCCATTTTCCCACTGATTTACATTCTAAGAGTCAAAAATGAATATACCTGTGGGAAAGATTAGAACCTCCAAATGAATAAAAATATACTTAGAATGTGACCTTATTTCCTTTTAAGGCACAGAACATCAGAGCAAATACTTTTCTGAAAAATATTAGCTTATATCCATCTCACATCAAATTTGATTGTATTACCATTAAAATATCATGCAAACTTGGCATTTTTGACAGGGATAGAAGGCAGCACTTGGGCCTTTTCATCTTCCTAAAGTTCAAGCTAGATATCATTATATTTTCATCTCCAACAGCCCTTAGGATACTTTCCTTTGAAATTTGAAGGCAATTCCTCTCCTGTGACTTCGCCTTGGGAGTTGCCACGTCTGGGTTAGTATTCTTGAATCCAGTAGCCTATTCCATTTAGTAGACTCTGCTAATGAAGATTTTTTTGCTGCTCCCTTCCATGGTGGAAAGCACAAAAATTCAGAATAGTTGAAGTAGCCCCATGACCCTGTTCAGCATTTGTAGTGGCTTTCAAACAAAGTTAATCCCTTTAGATGTACTTCTAATGGTTTCTGAACAAAAGCTGCTCCCTTATCTCCCTAGCTGTGGCCTACCAAACAATTTTAAGGAACCCTTCTGTGCATCCTTTGGGTTAAAGACGAAAAATCTTATAATTGTAAGTAGTCTCTAATTTATAGCTTTTACAAAAAGTAGTTTCACATCAATTGACTACCCTAGTAGCTGAGGAAAGTCCTCACAAATTCGTGTTGTGTTTCCATAGTGGGGAACATCTCTACTTTCAAGGACTACGGTAAAATGTTCATTTTTACCAGTTCGTTTTTATCAGTCTCACAATGTCAGCCCTGCAGACAAGAATGCATAAGAATTATGGAGTCCTTGCCTCCTACTGATTCAGAGAGACCTTGATAGAACTCAGTCCCTATTTCTTCCCGTTCTTGCCTAGTAGAGAGAAAACATTGTTGAACTATGGGAAAGGTAACATGAGGGGAGCCTACTATGAATTGGTAGGAAAACATAATGATAAGCTATTTGAAAAGCTGTGTGTTCGTTTGTTTTTACTTTCATACATCAAAAAGTGAAATAGACTACAGAAGGGCTTGCAAACAGGACTTTCTCTAGGTAACTGCTTCCAGAAATTGGTAGGAAGTTTAGCTAATTAGCTTAACAATTACATATAAATAAAAAGGAGTGCTTTAAACTATTAGACAATGCATGGAAAGTTTTAAGAAATTTTATGAATCTTCACAGGAAAATTTTGTTTTACCATTGTAATTAGCTTGGCAAATTGACTTCTTAGAATATAAAAATAAAGTAGACTGCTTCCTCCATTTTCTCCATTTCTAAATTAGTAGATTCCACACTAAGGCCAATTTGGCTGCATGCAGCTCAGCTGAGGTTTGGCTCAGCTTGTGTCCTCTACATACCTACCCCCAAATAATGTGACCTCAACAGGGTTTTTTTTCACTGATAGCAACTCTTGCATAGAAGGGAACAAGAGGAATGAGTATTTGCTGTTGTTCACCATTACTCCTTTTAGAAACTGGCTGAACAAAACCTTTTTTCCAATAGGCCATGTGACCTAAGAAAGTGGGTCTGAAATTGTGGACCCTCGTAATGAAATTGTACCTGTATCTATGAGGAAAGAGCGCTCTTTGCAAACTAATTGTGTAAACAAGGGAAATATTAGCCTACTTCAGTGTGAGGACCTCAACAGCAGCATTTATATCCCCAAGCTGAATGTCTTAATTATAAATGAGCTGTGCCTATTTGTCAAACCACTTACAGATCTCCGAAATGTATAGCTTTGCCTTTTATCCTCTTGTCTCAGTCATTGGGATTACTTTATGTACTTGAATGTAATGAGATTGAATCCCCCCTCCCCAATATCCTATCACTCATACTTTTCATTTAAGGCAGACTGACCTTTCCCCCCAATTAGAACAAATTAGTGACGTTTTACTTCATCTCAAAACCACTGAGCCATTGTAAGAGCAGAGTTGATAGTGGGGCCCTAATGGGGCCTTGAAAGCTGAGCAGGAGAGAAAGGAACACAGAGTGCCCAAGAAAAGGAAGCAGAGGTGGGGGTTCAAGGGATGATGACAGAGGGCAAGGTGGTGGTGGTAGTGGTTAGGACTCAAAGGAAAGGAAAGAGAAAGGAGATGAGAGTGGGTGGCCTGGAGACAAGGGAGAAAAGCTAAGGGATTGCAGAGGGGGCGGAGTATTAAGATGGAAAATGGAGGAAGAAAGAAAGAGAAGAGACAGGTGTGAGGTTCACTGAGCCTCAGAATGGGTGCAAGTGGGGAGAATGGTGAAGGGGCTGCCCCATCTGCTTGAAGTGACCCTCACGCTTCTGCTCAGTCCAAGAAAGAGCTTCCGCTTGCTGTCTGGCTCTTAATATTTCTGTCTCCAGTACCCTTTTTCTTTCACACTGATAAGAGTACATCAGGATAAGAGGAAGATAGTAGGTTGCTCAAGTCACCTTGTGTTTGTAAAAAGAGGGTAGTATTTGAATCACAGTTTTATATTCAAGTCACTGTGGGGTCTGGCAAGCTATGGAATTCCTTAGAACTTTACTAGCCACATTAAGGGCAAAAATTATTTTCCCTAAAGTTGTGGCTAGTATCAAATTGAATTGTGTGCAGGCAAGTGCCAACCTGGCACAGGGTCTGGTATGTAGTAAAGGCTCAATTAGTACTAGATCCTCATACCAACTTTTTCATTTGTGTCCTTTATTTGTACTGAATGGGCAAACAGCTCTGTGATAGGATTTGAGAGAACCAGAGAAGGTTTGCCTTTATTAGGTTTCAGTACCTTGCCACAACTGTCAAACTCTCTGCAATTGTATATTTAGGGAGCCATTCTTATAATTTACAGCACTATTTACAGTCTGTTCTCTTGCAACTCTGACTACATTGTCTTGGGCAATAAGGAAAACATTTATTTAGTTTCAGGTTTGCGCTTTCTGTCCGACTCCATACTCCTTAAACAGTGAACATAATCCCCAGAGAAAGGGAAAGCAAGATAGACATGACCTGTCTTCTTGTAGCTTCTGTTTTACTTTCAGATTTAGTAGAAAGCAATATGCAATTTAATTGAAAATATTGTTATATTTGAACAAATACAAATACACCATGAAATAAAAAGTAATTTGAGGGGCTGGTAGAGTGGCGCAAGTGGTTCAGAGCACCTACCTAGCAAGCACGAGGCCCTGAGTTCAAGCCCCAGTACCACCAAAAAAGAAAATAATTTGAAGATTCCAAGATGGCAGCTAGAGGGAGGAAGCAGAAAGCGTGACTCCTATAGTGAAATCTTGGAGAGACGCTGGAGACACACCTTGCTGGCAAAACCACCGAGAAGAGGCAAAACTTTGACCTCTCCACACCTCCAGCCAGTACAGAGCATCTCCACTTCACGTTAAACAAAGAGACCAGGAGGGCCCCCGGGCCACCAGTCGCCTGCGCCCAGACAGCTTGGGAAGACGCAGACAAGATGAGCTTAGCGGTACTGCGGTACTCCCACAGACAACCCTGGGCCAGAGCAGCATAGCCCCCTGGACAGACTGCCGTCCACCGGGGGAAAAAAGAGAAACTGAGTAATAAGCAATAAGAATAATAAAGACATGTGGGAAAGAGGGTGGGGTGCACTGAGCGCCGAAGATTGGGGGAAGGGAATCCTTCCCGGAACTGTAAATAAACAAGCTGGGCCGGCAGGAGCGGGGGCATGCACCCAGCAACCAGGATCGGGGAAGCTTGTGAGAGTGGCGGAGGGAGGAAAACTCCACAGGAGAGGAGAGAAGACCCACTTCCCACATGAGCTGTAAACAAACACGCAGGCCTGAGAAAGAGGGTGCAGTGTCATCTCCCCCAGTGTGCTTGGAAAGGGGAAAGCTTGTAGCAGCGGCTTGTGCACAGGAGAACTCTGAGTAAACAAAGCCTGCAGGGCCAGGTGAGTGTTAAGCTCACCCCAGAGATCTGCATAAATAATACCTCCAGCAACAGCAGGCTGACAGCAGCGGGCAGACAAGCCACAGCTGCAGATACCATTCACAGAACTGTCTCCAGACTCTTTTTTTTTTCTCTCCCTACACTTGATGAGAAAACAACCGAACTACACCTGCATACTGAAAAATTTACTGAAACTGTATTGCATTTGAACTTGGGACACTTTGTGTGTTTTTTGTTTTGTTTCTTTTGTGCAGTTTTGTTCTACTTTATGCATCCCCTTTGATGAGACAACTACAGAACAACATCTGAAGCACCATCCCCAGGATTGGAGACTGAGACGGAAACCAAAATTAAGACTGAAACTTCATTGCATTTGAACTTGGAGGTTTTTTTTTTTTCTATTTTTCATTTTGTTTTATTTTATTTTTATATATATTACTTTCATTTACTTATTTTTTACTTTTATTCTTATCTTTATTCTTTTTATTTTTTATTTTCAATCCTCTCTCTGTCTCTTTAAGGCCTGTTCAGCTTACTGTCGATTAGTACACTAACGCTCCCTATTTATACCTTTGAAACTTTCTTGTTCGATTCCTTGTTTTGTTTTTTCCTACTTCTCTGTTTTTCCCTTTTCTTTAACTTCTTGCTTTCCATCTCCTCTCACCCTTCCATTCTAAATATTACCATTGTTATTATCACAAGCTAGAAACTACTTAATTGCACACAGTACAGGGACAATAACAATAACAAGGGCAATGATGGGAAGACAGAAAAAACATGGAAACCAGTTTCCCCACAGCAAAAAATTAGTACAGGAACCAGAGGGGAATGAAGAAAACAGATACTCAGATCCAGACTCCAACAAAATGTAGATAAACTATGTCAAAGGACCCAATGAAGCCCACAAGAATAATTTAAAAGAAGACAAACTACAGGTACTCAATGAGAATTTTATAGAGAGGATACTGGATATGGCCAACCAAAATGTACAGGAGACACTCAAGAAATTTCAAGACAACAAAAATAGAGAATTTGAAAAAGCAAAAGAAGAAATAAAGGAAACCATAGAAGCGCTGTATAAACACCAAGGTGAAACAGAGAATACGATTAAAAAACAGATAAATGAACTCAGGACAATAATAGACAACATTAAAGAGGAAACCACCCAGGACATGGAAAATCTCAGAAAAAAAGAACGAAACAGAATTGCAAAACAAAACAGAAGACCAATCCAGCAGAATAGAACAAACAGAAGACAGAATCTCAAAACTTGAAGATGAAATGGTAATTAAAGGAAAAACCAAAGAACTATTAATTAAACAACTCAAGACCTGTGAAAAGAAACTGCAAGAACTCACTGACTCCATCAAAAGACCAAACTTGAGAATCATGGGCATCAAAGAAGGAGAAGAGGTGCAAGCGAAGGGAATGCATAATATATTCAACAAAATAATAACAGAAAATTTCCCAAATCTAGAGAAAGATATTCCCATACAGATGCAAGAGGTCTCCAGGACACCAAACAGACAAGAACAAAATAGAACTACCCCACGACATATCATCATTAAAGCAACAAGTTCAGAAACTAGGGAAAGAATATTGAAGGCTGTACGAGAGAAAAAACAAGTAACATACAAAGGTAAACCCATCAAAATCACAGCAGACTTCTCAACAGAAACATTAAAAGCAAGAAGAGTGTGGGGTGAGATCTTCCGGACACTGAATGAAGAGAACTTCAACCCCAGGATACTCTACCCAGCAAAACTATCCTTCAAAATAGATGGAGCAATAAAAGTCTTCCATGATAAGCAGAAACTAAAACAATATGTGACCATGAAGCCACCACTACAAAAGATTCTTCAAGGGATTCTGCACACAGAAAGTGAAACCAACTTAACCATGAAAAGACAGGCAGCACCAAATCACAGGAAAAGAAAAAGCAAGAAAGAAGAGAGTAACCTCAACTTAGGTACACACAATAAACCTTCAAACAACTTAGACAACTAAATGACAGGAATCACCACATACCTATCAGTACTAGCACTTACTGTTAATGGACTTAATTCACCCATCAAAAGGCACAACTTGATGAAATGGATTAAAAAGGAAGATCCAACAATTTGTTGCTTACAGGAGACCCATCTCACCATCAGAAATAAGCATAGGCTTAGGATGAAAGGCTGGAAGAAGATTTACCAGGCAAATGGCCCCCCAAAACAGGCAGGAGTAGCAATACTTATCTCTGACAAAGTAGACTTCAAACCTACATTGATCAAATGAGATAAAGAAGGACATTCCATACTACTAAAAGGGGAAATAGACCAAAAGGAAATAATAATCATCAATCTGTATACACACAATGTCAACGCACCCAATTTCATCAAACATACCCTGAAAGACCTACACAGTGGTTGTGGGAGACTTTAACACCCCATTATCATCAATAGATAGGTCATCCAAACAAAAAATCAATAAAGATATCCAAGATCTAAAATATACAATAGATCAAATGGACCTACTCGATGTCTACAGAACATTTCATCCAACTTCTACACAATATACATTCTTCTCAGTAGCCCACAGAACCTTCTCCAAAATAGATCATATCCTAGAGCACAAAGCAAGCCTCAGCAAATATAAGAAAATAGAAATTATACCATGCATAATATCTGATCACAATGCAGTAAAACTAGAACTCTACAACAAAAGTAAAGACAAAAAAACATGCAAACAGCTGGAAACTAAATAACTCATTACTTAATGAACAATGGATCATCGATGAAATAAAAGAGGAAATTTAAAAGTTCCTGGAAGTCAATGAAAATGAAAACACAACCTACCGGAACCTATGGGACACAGCAAAGGCAGTCCTGAGAGGAAAGTTTATAGCCATGAGTGCATATATTAAAAAGACTGAAAGATCCCAAATCAATAACCTAATGATACATCTCAAACTCCTAGAAAAACAAGAACAAGCAAATCCCAAAACAAATACGAGAGAAATAATAAAAATAAGAGCTGAAATCAATGAAATAGATACCAAAAAAACCATACAAAGAATTAATGAAACAAAAAGTTAGTTCTTTGAAAAAATAAACAAGATTGATAGACCCCTGAAAAACCTGACTAAAATGAGGAGACAGAAAACTCAAATTAGTAGAATCAGGAATGCAAAAGGGTAGATAACAACAAACACCATGGAAGTCCAGGAACTACATTGAGAACCTATATTCAAATAAATTTGAAAATCTTAAAGAAATGGACAGATTTCTAGATACATAAGATCATCCAAAACTGAACCAAGAGGAAATTAATCACCTGAATAGATCTATAACACAAAATGAAATTGAAGCAGAAATCAAGAGTCTCCCCAAAAAGAAAAGTCCAGGACCTGATGGATTCTCTGCTGAATTCTATCAGACCTTTAAAGAAGAACTGATACCAACCCTCCTTAAACTGTTCCATGAAATAGAAAGAGAAGGAAAACTGCCTAACACATTTTATGAAGCCATTATTAAACTTAGCCCAAAACCAGGCAAAGACACCTCTAAAAAGGAGAACTATAGGCCAATCTCCTTAATGAACATTGATGCAAAAATCCTCAACAAAATAATGGCAAACTGAATTCAGCAACACATCAAAAAGATTATTCACCATGACCAAGTAGGCTTCATCCCAGGGATGCAGGGGTGGTTCAACATACGAAAATGAATAAACGTAATAAACCACATTAACAGAAGCAAAGACAAAAACCAATTGATCATCTCAATACATGCAGAAAAAGCTTTTGATAAGATCCAACACCATTTCATGATAAAAGCTCTAAGAAAACTAGGAATAGAAGGAAAGTACCTCAACATTATAAAATCTATATATGACAAACCTACAGCCAGCATTATACTTAACGGAGAAAAACTGAAAGCATTCCCTCTAAAATCAGGAACCTGACAAGGATGCCCACTATCTCCACTCCTATTCAACATAGTACTGGAATTCCTAGCCAGAGCAATTAAGTAAGAAGAAGGAATAAAAGGAATACAAATAGGTAAAGAAACTGTCAAAATATCCCTACTTGCAGAGGACATGATCCTATACCTTAAAGACCCAAAAAACTCTACTCAGAAGCTTCTAGACATCATCAATAGCTATAGCAAGGTAGCAGGATATAAAATCAACATAGAAAAATCATTAGCATTTCTATACACTAACAATGAGCAAACTGAAAAAGCATGTATGAAAACAATTCCATACAATAGCCTCAAGAAAAATCAAATACCTAGGTGTAAACCTAACAAAAGATGTGAATGACCTCTACAAGGAAAACTATAAACTTCTGAAGAAAGAGATTGAGGAAGACTATAGAAAGTGGAGAGATCTCCCATGCTCATGGATTGGTAGAATCAACATAGTAAAAATGTGTATATTCCCAAAAGTAACCTACATGTTTGATGCAATTCCCATCAAAATTCCAATGACATTCATTAAAGAGATTGAAAAATCTACTGTGAAATTTATATGGAAACACAAGAGGCCACGAATAGCTAAGGCAATACTCAGTCAAAAGAACAATGCTGGAGGTATCACGATACCTGACTTCAAACTATATTACAAAGCAGTAATGATAAAAACAGCATGGTACTGGCACAAAAAAAGACATGAAGACCAGTGGAACAGAATAGAGGACACAAAAATGAACCCACACAACTATAACCAACTTGTCTTTGACAAAGGAGCTAAAAATATACAATGGAAAAATAGCAGCCTCTTCAACAAAAACTGCTGGGGAAACTGGTTAGCAGTCTGCAAAAAACTGAAACTAGATCCGTGTATATCACCCTATACCAATATTAACTCAAAATGGATCAAGGATCTTAATATCAGACCACAAACTCTAAAGTTGATAAAGAGAAGGAACTACTCAGGAGTTAGTAGGCATAGGTAAGAACTTTCTCAATGGAACCCCAGCAGCACAGCAACTAAGAGATAGCATAGATAAATGGGACCTCATAAAACTAAAAAGCTTCTGTTCATCAAAAGAAATGGTCTCTAAACTGAAGAGACCACCCACCGAGTGGGAGAAAATATTTGCCAGCTACACATCAGACAAAGGACTGATAACCAGAATATATAGGGAACTTAAAAAACTAAATTCTCCCAAAACTAATGAACCAATAAAGAAATGGGCAAGTGAACTAAACAGAACTTTCTCAAAAGAAGAAATTCAATGGCCAAAAAACAAATGAAAAAATGCTCACCACCATCTCTAGCAATAAAGGAAATGCAAATTAAAACCACGCTAAGATTCCACCTCACCCCTGTTAGAATAGCCATCATTGGCAACACCACCACCAACAGGTGTTGGTAAGGATGCAGGGAAAATGAACCCTCATATACTGTTGATGGGAATGTAAACTAGTACAACCACTCTGGAAAAAAATTGGGGGCTACTTAAAAAGCTAAACATTGATCTACCATTTGATCCAGCAACACCACTCTTGGGGATATACCCAAAAGACTATGACACAGGTTTCTCCAGAGTCACCTGCACACCCATGTTTATTGCAGCACTATTCACAATAGCCAAGTTATGGAAACAGCCAAGATGCCTCACCACTGACGAATGGATTAAGAAAATGTGGTATCTATACACAATGGAATTTTATGCAGCCATGAAGAAAAATGAAATGTTTTCATTCGCTGGTAAATGGATGGAACTGGAGAACATCATTCTGAGTGAGGTTAGCCTGGCCCAAAAGACCAAAAATCATATGTTCTCCCTCATATGCGGACATTAGATCAAGGGCAAACACAACAACGGGATTGGACTTTGAGCACATGATAAAAGCGAGAGCACACAAGGGAGATATGAGGATAGGTAAGACACCTAAAAAATTAGCTAGCATTTGTTGCCCTTAACGCAGAGAAACTAAAGCAGATACCTTAAAAGCAACTGAAGCCAAAAGGAAAAGGGGACCAGGAACTAGAGAAAAGGGTAGATCAAAAAGAATTAACCTAGAAGTTAACACACGCACAGGAAATTAGTCAACTCCCTATTTGGGTATCCTTATGTCAACCAGCAAAAACACTTGTTCCTTCCTATTATTGCTTATATTCTCTCTTCAACAAAATTAGAGATAAGGGCAAAATAGTTTCTGCTGGGTCTTGAGTGGGTGGGGGGGAGGGAGGGGTGGAGTGGGTGGTAAGGGAGGGGGCGGGGGCAGGGGGCAGAAATGACCCAAGCCTTGTATGCACATATGAATCATAAAACAAGAAACAAAAAGAAAAGAAAAGAATTTGAGTGGGTTTTAAAGATGAAACATGAACAGGAGATTTCAGTTCTTTTCAGTGAGACCACTTTCGCCTGTACCCTTACATTCATCCTCCAGAAATGAAAAACATTCTTGTTATAGGTTTATAACAAATAAGCCCCAAATTAAAATGCATGCATCACAGGATGAGTTTATTCCTTGTTCACATTAAAGCATAAAGTGAGTGTTCCTAGTCAATTGGTAGCTTTCCTCTATGTGTTGATTAAGGGATTTAAGCTGCCTCCAGCTCATGGTTCCATTATCTTCTATGCCAGTGGTTCTCAAATTTTAATGAACATTTGAACTTCCTGTGCATCTTATTAAAATACACATTGTGATTCATAGCTCTTTGGTGGGGACTGAGATTCTGCATTTCAGGTGAATTCCTAGGGTATCAGGTGCTTCTAGTCTTAGAACTTAGAGAAGGAAAGTTCCAGAGCGAGAGTTAGCAAACTTGACTGCACATTACAATGATCTGGTGAACTTTTAAAAACTCGATTGTATAATTTACAAGCAATAAACTGCAAACCATTGATAACCTTATCATTTATAAACAATAAACCGTTTAAAACGTACATGGAATGAATTTTGAAAAATGTATTAACCTGTGTAATTGTTATCATAATCAAGTTCCACATCATTTCCATAATTGCTGTAAGTACTCTAGTGCCTATTTAGAGTCAGTGCCTGTCATCCCTTTCCCCAGGCAATAACTAATCTATCATGATAGATTACCTTGGATTTTCTAGAATTTCACATAAATAGAATTATATATTCCTGATTTCATTCACTCAGTATATCATTTTTGTGATTTATTGTATCATAGTATGTATCAGTAATTTGTTCTTTTTATTACTGAGTAGTATTCTGTTGTATGAATATGCCACAATTTATTTATCTACTCACCTGATGATGGACATTTGCATCATATCCAGTTTTATCTGATCATGAATAATGGTGCTAAGAACATTCATGTATGATAGTTTGCATGAGCATGTTTTCTTGAGTAAATATCTAGAAGTAGACTATTTAGGTTATATGGTAGATGTATGTTTAATTTTTTTTCCAATGTGGCTTATTTTAGCCTCTTTTCTGTTGCTATAACAAGATAACTGAGAATAAATCATTAATAAAGAAAAGAGATTTATTCTGGCTCATGGATCAAGACTGTGAAGTCCATAATCTGGTGGCCAAATCTAGTGAGGGTTTCATCCTGCATCAACTCATAGCAGAAAGTGGAACAGCTGAGTAGACACAGTGGGAGAAGTAAAACCAGGAGGCACAGCTCTACTTTAGGATAATTCACTCACATGATAATCCAAATTCTGTGAGATTGAGGACTCACTCACCTGAGAAAGACATTAATTCATTCATTGAGGCTCCACCCCTATAACAAAATCAGCTCCCATTAGTCCCCACCTCCTAACACTGACACACTAGGGACCAAGCCTCAATGTGAGTTTTGGTGGGACAAACCATATTCAAACTGTAGAATGGTTGTATCATTTTATATTCCCATCAGCAGTGTTAAAGAGTTTGGGTGGTTGTACAACCTCACCAATACTTGAAATATTCAAGCTTGATAATTTGAGGCACTGAATGGTTGTATACCAGTATTTTATTGTGGTTTCAATGCTCATTTTTCTAATGACTAATAATTCTGAACATATTATGTATATTGGCATTTTGGGTAGATTTCTTCTTTTTCTAAACAGGCACACTACCACTTGAGGTATATCCCCCCTAGTCCTTATTTGCTTTAGTTATTTTTAAGGTAGGGTCTTGTGTTTTTGCCCAGGGTTGGCCTCAGGCCATGATACTCCTACATATAGCCTCTCATGTTGCTGAGATGACAAGCGTGTGCCACTGTGCCCAGGTTATTGATTGAGACAGGGTCTCACTAACTTTTTGCCCAGAGTGGCCGTGAACCACAATCCTCCCATTTTACACCTCTCAAATAGCTGGGATTACAGGTGTGAGCCACAATGCCCAGCCTGCATATATTTCTTTACAAAATGTCTTTCAAATATTTGCCTTCTCTCCTTTCTTAAAATTAGCATATTTTAATTGTACAAAGGCATTTCATAGTGATATTTCCATACATGCATATAATGTACTTTGATTAAATTCACTCCCTCTATTGACCTTTCTTGTCCCCCCATCCTTCTTTATAACTAGTTTTAATAGGTTTCATTATTCTATTTTCATACATGCATATAAAGTACTTCAATCATAATTGCCCTCTCATCACCCTTTCCTTTTTCCTTCTCCCTGACTATTTGCCCTTTTAAAATAGATTTTCAATCTTATTATTGATCCATTTTTTTGGTGATACTGGGGATTAAACTCAGGGTATTATGTTTGATAGACAAGTGCTTTACCACTTGAGCCATGCTCTAGCTGTGTTTGCTTTGGTTATTTTTGAGATATGGTCTAGCTTTATGCCTGGGCCTGCCTGGACTGCCATCCTCTTATTTATGCTTCCCCACCTAGCTGGGATGGCAAGCGTGTGCCATTGTGCCATTGGTTGACATGAGGTCTCATGAACTTTTTGCCCAGGCTAGCCTCAGACTGCAATTCTTAAAATCTCCACCACCCAGGTGGCAAGGATTATAGGCTTGAGCCACCATACCCAGCCTTATTATTGATTCTTAATGGTTCTTAATATATTTTGTATATAGGTCCTTAGTCTGATGTATGTATTGTAAGTACTTTCAGCCACATTATGGCTTCTACAATCATGATTTTCCTATTCTGTTTATGTCTTTTCATAAGCAAAAGTCTAAGTTTTGATGAAGTCTATTTACAAATATTTTGTTTGTAATTATTGTCCTAGGTCTAAGAAACTGTTCCCTCTGCCATTTTTATGGAAATATTTTCTTCCAAACATGTTATAGTTTTAGCTTTTATATTTTGCTTTCTAATCCATCTAGAGTTAATTTCTGTGTGAGTTGTGAGATAAGGATAAAAAATCATTAAAAAAATATGGACATCTATTTTCTCCAGCACCTCTTGTTGAAATGAATTTCATTTCCCCATTAAATTACATTGTCATCTTTGATAAAAGTCCATTCATCGTAAGTGTGGGTCTCTTTTGGTACTTTCTATTCTTTTCCATTGATGTATATGTAGATCCTTGTGCAATGCCATATTGCCTTGATTACAATATGTGATGAGAAGCCTAATCCTCCAATTAGGAGGTAGCATAATCCTCCAATTTTGTCCTCTTACTCTGTTCCACAATTTCCTTGACTATTATAGATTATTTGCATTTCTGTATAAATTTTAGAATCTGAGAATTTCTATCGAAAAAATGTTCTGGGATTTTTATTTGGATCACAGTAACTAAACACCTATTTGTGTATAATTGACATCTTTTTGTTTGTTTGCCTGCTTTTTGGGACTGGGTCTCACTATGTAGCCCAGGTGGCCTCAAACTTGCTATGTTGTCCAAGCTGGCCTCAAACTCATGATCCTCCTGGTTCAGTCTCACACATGCTGGGATTACAGACATGTACTACCATGCTCATTTGAAATCTTTCTTTTTTATTGGGGAATATAGACATTTCTCAAAAGTCTGGGTGCAAGATGGTGGATTAGAAGTGGCCATTGTTTTTATGCTATGAGTCATAAGAGTCAGGTAACACAGGAGAGACTTTATTCTGAAGAGAGAAAGAGAGGAAGAATATTGGAGATAATGAAAGAAATGACAGGACAGAAGAAAAGCATGGAGAAACTGAGGCAACAGAGAAAATCAGCAAACAGTTCCAAGTCCATCTCTAGCCCCCTATAGGTAGGAGAGAATCTGAAGGTGCCATCACAAGGTAAGCTAGATAGGCCTGAAGACAGACTGGCAATTCTAGCTGAAAGACAAGCCTATATCACCCGCAAGCCTTAAACACAATGCAGGGATCTGGTGAGACAGTGACTGTTCTAGTGTGGAAGGCCAACCTTGATGAAGAAAGACATTCTATCACTCCCCTTATCTCAAGCAGGCTATACAGGCACCATCTTGAGAGAGAACCTATCGTTTGAGACTCAGATACTCTGGGTGCCTGAAAACAAGGAATGCTGAGGGAGTCTTAGGACTCCCACTGTGTCAAGGTTGGAGACAGTCATGAGAGGTGATCAAGGAGAGGCAGAAGGTCAGGCATGGTCCCACAGAGAAGTTTAAGCAATGGGGAGCTCTGGACCAAAAGTCACAGTGGTCACAGGCCTTACCTTCCCTGGTGAAGAGGGAATTCAATCATCTGAGACTCAGGTGGATACAAAGCACCAAAGCTGAACCTCCAGGGTTTCTTCTGAACTGCATGTGTTGAGTGCTAGATGGGTCATAGACCTAAACCCAGACCCTCAGAATCACATGATACCCACAACCTCCTTCACTCTCACCAGGAGATGAATTGTTAGGCAGAGCCTGAAAGCACTGAGACACACATCTAGGAATTGCATGCTGCCATGTGTTTGCTGACACTCAGGACTGAGGGCCCAGAATCCAGACCCTCTGAATTATGAAATTTCCACAATTTCATCTTCACAGGGGTTTGTAAGCATTGAGACCAGCAGGCAGAATGACTAGGTCCCTCAGTTCTCACCTGTCTGGCCATGAGCTATAAAGCTACCTGAAGCCAACACCAGCCCCCCCCTTTACATAAAATATCTATGGTGAAAGCAGCCCAGAAGGGGAAAACCAACCCTTTTATAAAAGACTATAGCTAGTTTACCTTGATCTGAGTAGGCCCAATGCCCTGACTGTGTGGGTTAATGCTTGCTTACTGAGCCACACACCCCAGTCCAGTGGTGAGAAATAGCACGTCAACTTAGTCACTACACTGTCCTGCCTGAACACTAAGACTATTTCTACTGAAAAGCTACAGGTGATAAAAACTTCCAACCAAAGACTTGTGCTCAAATTTGTAAATCTCAATGTAGAAACACAAGTAATATGAAAGAAAAAACAAAGCAACATGGCTCCTCCAAAAGTCAACAATTCCACAATAAATTACTTGAAAGATAGTTAAGCAGATGAATGAACTCAAAACAATGTTCCATAAAATTGAAGAAGATATGTATAAGCAACCAAATGAATTCAAACAGGATACAAATAGATAGCTGGATGAACTCAAAGATAATTTAAATAAACAGCAGAATAAGTTAAGGAAGACAATGTACAATATGAAAGGGGAAATCAATAAAAATATAGAAATCCCTCAAAAAATCAAATTGAAATCCTGGAAATGAAAATCTTAATAATCCAAAGAAAAAACTCAACTGAAAGCCTTGCCAATAGAACAAAAGAGGCTGAAAATAGAGTATCAGGGACTGAAGATAAAGCAGAGGAATTAGATCAGACAAAGGCAAAGAAAAAAATACTAAGAAAATATAAATGGAGCGTGCAATTCCTCTTAGAAACCATTAAAAGACCAAATCTATAAATCATGGATTTGTAGAAATACTTCTATAGAAGAAGGAGAATAGGCAAAAGCTAAAGGCATATATAACACATTCAATAAAATAATAGCAGAAAACTCCCCCAATCTTGAGAAAAAGGGTCATCCAGATACAGGAGGATTTCAGAACACCACACAGGCAAGATCAGAAAAGAAACACCCTTATATATTATAATTAAAACAATAAATCTAAAGAACAAAGAAAGAATATTGAAAGCTGCAAGAGAGAAGTGACAAGTCACATATAAAAGCAAATCCATCAGAATAACAGATTTTTCAACAGAAACTAAAAGCAAGGAGGGCATGAATTGATATATTACAAGCCCTGAAAGAAAATAACCACAAACCAAGATTACTGTAACCATGAAGGCTATCCTTCATAATTGAAAGAAAAATGAAAACCTTTCAAGATGAAAATAACCAAAGAATTCATAACCACTAAGCCAGCATTGCAGAAGATACTTAAAGGAATCTTACACATAAAAGAAGAAGATAAACACAATGAGTAAAATAGAAAAAACAAATCCCATTAGTTGAGTAGATTAGCAAATGAAGATTAGAAAAGAAGCAAACATCACAAAAACCCAAAAGTGACATGAAATACTACATACCTTCCAATAATAGCCCTGAATATTAGTGGTCTCAATTCTCCAATTGAAAAACATAGAATGGTGGGTTGGATTAAAAAGCAAGATCCAATCATTTGTTGCCTACAAGAAACAAATCACATAGACAAGGACAAACATTGGCTTACTGTGAAAGTATAGAAAAAGATTTTCTGAGCAAATGGACACCAAAACCAGGCAGGAGTAGCTATACTCAGATCTAATAAAATAAACTTGAAATCAAATTAGTCACATGAGACAATAAAGATTATTTCATTTCATATTAATAAAGAGAACAATCTATCAAAAGGAGATAACAATTGTTAGTATATATGCACCAAACGTTAGTACTCCCTATTCATTAAACAAATACTACTGGATTTACAAACACAGATAAACTCCAACACATAATACTGTAAGACTTCAATACCCCACTCTCACCAACAGATAGATCATCTAGAAAAAAGATTAACAAGGAAACTTCAGAAACAACACTATAGACCAAATACTTTGTAGAAATACTCTACAGAGTATTTCATCTGGCTGCTGCACAATACACGTTTCTCAGTGGCCTCTGGAACTTTATCCAAAATCATATTTTAGTGCATAAAGCAAGTCTTAAAAATATAAGAAAATTGAAATAATCCCCTGTATTCTATCAGATTACAATGGAATAAAATTAGAAATCAGGAAAAGGTAGAACAGAAAATGTTCAAACACATGGACACTGAACGACACATTGCTAAATTACAACTGGGTCATTAGAAAAACAAGAGAGGAAATAAAAAAAACTCCCCAAGCCTAATGAAAATGAAAATACAACTTACCATGACCTTTGGAATACAGCAAAAGCAGTGCTAAGAAGAAAGTTTATAGCTATGAGTGCTTACATAAAAAAATATAGAGAACAAAAAAAACTATACAAATAATCAATGACACAAAAGTTGGTAGTTCTTTGAAAGGATAAATAAGATTAATAAACCCTTAGCTAATCTGACTAGAAAAAGGAGGGAAAAGGCCCAACTTAATAAAATTAAAGATGAAAAAGGGAATATCACAATGACTACCAAAGATATCTAGAAGATCATTAGGTAACACTTTGGAAATTTATAGTCTGATAAACCAGAAAATCTAGAAGAGATAGATAATTGTCTAGATTCATTTGATCTACCAAAATTGAACCAAGAGGATATAAACCACTTAGATTTATAATAAGTAATGAGGTTAAAACAGTAATAAAGAGACTCCCAACACAGAAAATCCCAGAAATGGATGTACTCACTCCCAAATTCTAGCAGAACTTAAAGAACTAGAACCAATGCTCCTCAAACTATTCCATAAAATAGAAAGAGAAAGAATGCTACCAAACTCATTCTATGATACCATTATTATCTTCATACCAAAACCTTTTAAGGACACAACAAAAAGAAAATTATAGACCAATTGACTTGATGAGCACAGATGCAAAAATTCCCAATAAAATACTTCCTGAGTCCAGCAACACATTAAAAAGATCATACACCATGATCAAACTGGTTTCATTCCAGGAATGCAAGGATAATACAACATATACAAATCAATAAATGTAATAGAGCACATAAACAGAATAAAGGACAAAAATCAGTTACTTTTCTATATACCAACAATGAACAGGCTGAGAAAGATATCCAGAAAAAATCCATTCACAATAGCCTCAAAAAAAAATAAAATACTTAGGAATAAATTTGAAGAAAACACCAGAAAATGAAAAGAACTCCCATGTTCATGGATGGGCACAATTAATATTATGAAAAATGGCTATAGTATTTAAAGCATTCTACTTATTCAATGCAATTCCAAAAAAAAACCCTATTTCTTCACAGAAATAGAAAAATCAATTCTAAAATTCACATGGGAACACAAAAGACTGAATAGTAAAACAAATCCTCAGCAAAAAAGAAAAAGAGCAACACTAGGGGTATCAATACTGAACTTCAAATTATGCTACAGAGCCATAAAAATAGCATAGATAGTACTCACAGAAAAACAGACATGAAGACCAATGGAACAACTAGAAAATCCTGAAATAAACTCTAACAGCTATAGCCATCTGATTTTTGATGGAGCCAAAAACATATATTGGAGAAAAGATAACCTTTTCAACAACTGTGCTAGGAAAACTGGTTATCTACATGCAGAACACTGAAACTAGACCCCAACCTCTCTCCCTGTACAAAAATCAATTCAAAATGGATCAAAGAGGGAGGAGGAAACTAAGAGAATATAATAGAGTGTGTGAACTTGTTCCAAGTACACACCTATGGAAATATAACATTGAACTCCCCCCTTGTACTATTAATGTATGTTAATAAAAATTTTATATAGTTTTGGTGCATAAGTTTTTCACCTTTTTGGTTGAGTTTATTCCTAAGTGTTTTCTTCTTTTGTTGCTAATGTGAATGGGATGGTTTCTTAATTTCCCTTTTGGGTTGTTCATTGTTATTTAGAAAGTCTACTGAGATTTGTATGTTAACTTTGTATCCTACAATTTTACTTGAATTTTTTATTAGTTCTGACCACTTTATGTTTTTGAGTCTTAAGGATTTTTTCTATATATAAGATCATTCAAACTACAAACAGATAATTTTACTTTTTACTTTCCCAATTGTATAATGTTACTTGTTTTCTTGATTATTGCGCTGGCTATGACTTCGAGCATTACGTTGTATAAAACTGGTAATAATGGGCATCCTTATCTTTTTATAGATCTTAGACAGAAATCTTTCAACTTTTCTCCATTGAGTGTGATGTTAGCTGAAAGCTTTTAATATAGGTCTTTATTAGATCAAGATAGGTTCCTTTTAGGCCTGGTTTGTTCATAGCTTTTATCATTGATGGATATTCAAATTTTCCAAATACTTTTTCTACATCTAATAAGATAATCATGTGATTTTACTCTTTCATTCTGTTAATGTCATAAACGAAATTGATCAATTTGTGCTTGTTGAACCACTCTTGTATCTCATTGTTAGTCAGACTTTTCATTGCTATGACAAATACTTAAGATAAACAGTTTAAAGGAAAAAAAGATATATTCCGGCTTATGGTTTAAGAGATTTCAGTCCAAGGTCTGTTGGATCCATTGCTTTGGCCCTGATAGGAGGCAGAATATCATGGTGACTGGAGCATGTGGCAGAGGCTGCCCACCTTTTGGTGGTTAGGAAGCAGAGAGAGAGTGAGCAAGAGAGAGAGATGAAGAAGTGAAGGAGCCAAGGGCAAGGTATATACTCTCAGAATATGTCCTCCTTCAGTCACCCACTTCCTCTAACTATGCTCCACTCTCTAATGTTTCCATCACCTCCCAAAATAGCCGTATCATCTGAGGACAAATCCTTCAACACATGAGCCTGTGGTAGATACTTCATATTTAAACCATAACACTCATGGGAAATATTCCACCTTGCCATTGTATACAATCCTTCTAATGTACTGTTGAATTTGGTTTGCTAGTATTTTGTTGAGGATTTTTGTATCACTCTTCATTAGGAATACGGGTCTGTAATTTCCTTATTTTTGTGGTGTTTCAGTCTGGCTTTGGTATCTGGGTGATACTAGCCTATAAAATGACTTTGTAAGTGCTCAGTCTTACTCAATTTTTCAGGAAAACTTAAGAATTGAAATCAATTATTCTTTGAATGTTTGGTATACTTCACCCAAGAAGCCATCTGGTCCTACGGTTTTCTTTGTTAGGAGGTTTTTCATTACTGATTCAATCTCCTTACTTTTTAGTAGAAAGTTCAAGATTTCTGTTCCTTCTTAACTCAGTTTTGAAGGTTACATGATTCTAGCAATTTATCTGTTTGTCCTAGGTTATTCAATTTTTTGAGATATTCACAACAGTCCTTCATGATCTATTTTATGTTGAGGCATCCATTGTAATGTCTCTTTCATTTCTGATTTTACATACTTGAGTCTTCTCGCTTTTTTTCCTAGTATAGCTCAGGATTTGTTGATTTTATGTTTTTTAAAAACTCACTCTTAGTTTTGTGGATTTTCTTTTTATTTTCCATACATATATACGTATTTACTTGATTTATTTCTGCTTTACTCTTTGTTATTTTATTCCTTCTGCTAACTTTGGGCTTAGTTTATTCTTCTTTTCCTGGTTCCTTTAAAGGTAAAGTTGTTTATTTGAAATAGCAAAAGCACAGGCAACAAAAGAAAAAGAAGACAAATTAAGATTGTGTCAAACCAAAAGGCTTTTGACCAGCAAAGGAGTCAATCAAAAGAGTGAAAAGGCAAAATTTTTAAATTGTTCATACATTTATTCATATGTGTATACATTGTTTGGGCCATCTTTCCACCCTGCCCCTGTCCCCTTTCCCCTATCCCTACCCCCCTCTCTTCCAGGCAGAATCTGTTCTGCCCTCTTCTCCAATTTTGTTGAAGAGAAAACATAAGAGATAATAAGAAAGACATAGCATTTTTGCTAGCTTGAGACAAAGATAGCTAAACAGAGAGATTCCTAGCATTGCTTCCATGCACCTGTGTATTACAACCCAAATTGATTCATCTCTATCAAACCTCCTCACTACTTCTGGGTCACCTTCCCATAGTGGCTTCTGCCAGTTGAAGATTACTTTATTAGCTCCTCTACAGTGGGCACATCAAACACTTTCAAGTTTTAGGTTTCCTTCCCCTTCCCTATTCCTCCTGTATGCATTCTCCTCTTAGCTGTGACCCATGTCTAATAATATTACTGCATTTGTTTTAGGTCTATAATCCACGTATGAGGGGGAACATATGATATTTGGCCTTCTGATCCTGGCTAACTTCACTTAAGATGATGTTCTCCACTTCCATCCATTTACCTGCAAATGACAAAATTTCATTCTTCTTTGTGGCTGAATAAAATTCCATTGTGTATACAAACAGCCAACTTATATATGAAATACTGCTTAGTATCTCTAATCATCCGAAACATGAAAAGTGAAAGCACAATGAGATATCACTATTAGAATGGTATTATCGGAAAGACCAAAGGTAACAAATGTTGGCAAACATGGAGAAAAAAAACTTTTTACATTGTTAGTGGAAATGTAAATTGGCACAGCCAATGTAGAAAGCAGTATGGAGGTTCCTCAAAATATGAAAAGTAGAACTATCACATGACCCAGTAATTCCTCCTCCGAGTATTTATCCAGAGAAAATGAAACATGGACCTCAAAGAGATATTTTCATCTCTACATTCATTTTAGTACTATTCACAATAGCCAAGGGAAAATGTGGAATATTTTTTCCATATAAAAGAAGAGAACCCAGCCATTTGTGACAACATGGATAACATGGAGGACATTATGCCAAGTGAAACAAGTCAAGCACAAAATCAGAAATAGCCAGGTCCATAGAAGCAGAGTAGCTAGCTTGGCTGTTTCTTATTACTACTGCTTTTGCTGCATCCATAGGTTTTGGTGTGTTCTTTTCATTTTCATTCTTCTCAAGATGTGTTAAAAATTCCCTTTTGATTTCCTTATTGACACAATAAATCTTTAAGAGTGTATTGTTTAGTTTCTTAACATTTCCATTTTCTTGCTATTGCTGATTTCTACTTTCAATCCATTATGGTCAGGTAAGAAAAGGAATGATTTTAATCTTTTTATGCTTGTTAAGACTAATATGATGTATCCTAGAATGTCTTATGTGTGCTTAAGAAGAATGAATATTCTTTCAGTATTGAGTAAAAGTTCCGTATGTGTCTGTTAAGCAATTGGTTCTGTAGTGTTGCTCAAGTTTATTTATTGATTTCTTGTCTAGATGTTCTATCAATTATTGTAAATGAGGCTTTGAAGTTCCCTCCTATTATTATGTTACTGTGAGTTTCTACCTTCAGATCTGTCAATATTTGCTTTATATATTTAGTTGCTCTTATTGGGTGCCTATATTTATAACTGCTATTGAATTGACATTTTTATTATTATATTACAAGCTTCTTTGTCTCTTGAGAGAGTTTTTGATTTAAAGCCTATTTTGTCGGGCATTAGCACAGTCACTCTTGTGATTCACTTTTTTTTTATCATTTGCATGAATTATTTTTCCCTTCCTTCACTTTCAACCAATGTGTGTCTTTAAAATTCTAACATGTGACTATTATTGATAGCATCATGATGGATCTTGTTTTGTTTTATTTTATCCATTTAGTAACTCTCTGTCTTTTGATTGGTCTGTTTAATCAATTTAGATTTAAGGTAATGATTGATAAGAGAGAACTTACTGTTGCCATTTTGGAATGGTGTTCTGATTGTCTTGCAGTTGTTCTCTGTCTCTTTTTCTCCCTTGCTGTCTTTCTTTGCTGCTTTAACATTTTTTGTAGTGATTTTTCTGTTGTTTCTCTTTATCTTTCATGTATCTTTTAAAAAAATTTTATCATTATTACATTTACACACAAGTGTATATATTGTTTGGGTCATCACCTTCCTCTCCTTACCCCCCGCTCAGTTTTTTCTTTGTGGTTAGCTCAAGATATGCATAGAATAGCTTGTATTTATTGCTTTTTTTCCCTCTTTTAATTTAGTAACAACTTAACATCACTTGCATTCACAAGTACTACAACTTTACTCCTCCCTGCGTTTTCTGTTCTTGTAAATGTAATTTGCTTTCATTTATCTTGTGTATTTGTTAACAAATTTCATGTATTGACTTTTATATTAGGGTAAAAGAAATTTAGACATAACCTTTACAGTGTTGCAATAATCCATATTTCTATATATTTACTTTTACCTTTGAGATTTATCCTTTCTATCCTTTTGTACTATACAACATTTTTTCACTTTAATTTGAAGAATTCTAACATTTCTTGTAAGACATGTCTACTGAGAAATCTCAGGTTTTGTTATCTTGGAAACATTTTTATCTCTCCAGTTTGCTTTTGTTTACTTGCTTAAAATTTTTACTAGGATAAATTAATTGCATAAAGGGATTTCATTTTATACAGCATACATATATTTTTAATCACATTCACCCATCTACATTACTCTACCTTAATCACCTTCCCTCCTCCCAGATATTGGTAGATTTAATTGTTCTACTTTCATATTTCATATATATATATATATATATATATCTTCTGTAATATATACACACATCCATCTCCCTTTCTTTTCTTCTTCTCCTACCAATTGGATCCCCCTGAATAGTGCTCCCCCATTTTTGGGGTGGTACTGAGGCTTGAACTCAGGGCCTTACTAAGCAGGCACTGTATCACTTGAGTCACTCCACCAGCTAATAGTGCTCCTTTTATAATCTTGTTATATATATTTGTCTTTCTGAGCTTGGTTTATCTCACTTAACATGGTGATCTTAAATTCCATCCATTTTCCTGCAATAACTTAATTCTTTTTGTGGCCAAATACTACTCCATTATGTGTATATACAGCATTTTCTTTATCCAATCATCTGTTGTTGGGTACCTAGACTGGTTCCAATCTTGACTATTGTAAGTAGTGCTGCTATGAACATGAGTGCACAAATATCTCTCTTTTATATTGATTTACATTCTTTGGATATATGTACAAGAGTGATATAGCCAGATCATAGTGTAGTTCTATTTTTAGTTTCTTGAGGAATCTCTGTAGTGATTTCCATAGTGGCTGGACTAATTTATATCTTACCAACAGTGTATAACAGTAGTTCCTCCCCCCACCACACCCTCATTGTCACCTATATTTGTTATTTGTTTTCTTCATGACAATCATTTTGACTGGGGTGAAATGGAATCTCAGTATTCATTTTGATTTGCATTTCTTTTATGGATAAAGATGTTAAACATTTCTTCATGTATTTATTCACCACTTGTACTTCTTGTCTTGAAAACCTGTTAATTGGATTATTTGTTCTTTTGCTGTTTAATTTTTTGAGCTCTTTGTATATTTTCAATGTTAATCATTTGTCCAATGAATAGCTTGAAAAGATTTTCTCTTATTCTTTGGGTTGTATCTTTTTTGTTAGTATATAATTGTTGAACAGGGAGGATACATTGTGACATTTACATATGTGCTTACAATATATCTTAATTAGATTCATCTCCTCCATCATTCTCCCTCATCTCTCCTCCCCTCCTTCTTAGAACAGTTTCAACAAGTTTTATTGTTCTATTTTCATACATAAATACAAAATATATTGTGGGTTGTATCTTGATTCTGGAAATTGTTTCCATTGATGTGTAGAAGCATTTTCATTTGATGTAATCCCATTTGGCAGCTCTTGCTATTATATCCTGAGCAATTTGAGTCTTATTTAGAAAGTAATTGCCTATGCCTATATCTTCCAGTATTTTCCCTGTTTTCCTATAGTAGCTTCAATGTTTCAGATATTACATTTAGATCTTTTACCCATCTTGAATTGATTTTTATACAGGGTAAGAGGTGGGATCTAGTTCAAATCTTCTACATGTGGATATCCATTTTTCCCAACACCATTTGTTGAAGAGACTGTCTTTTCTCCAAGGTATGCTTTTGGCTCCTTTGTCAAAGATCAGATGGCTGTAGCTCTGTAAGTTTATTTATGGATCTTCTATTCTATTCCATTTGTCAATGTATCTATTTTGTGTCAGTACCATGCTTTTTTTGCTAGTATGTTTCTGTAGTATAGTTTGAATTCAAGTTTTGCATTACCCCCAGCATTGCTCTTTTTGCTCAGGGTTGCTTTGGCTATTTGGGGTCTTTTATGCTTCCATATGAATTTTTGGATTGAATTTTCTGTTTCTGTGAATAATGACATTTGGATTTTGATGGGGATTGCATTGAATCTGTAGATTATTTTCAGTAGTACAGACATTTTTACAATATTAATTCTGTAAAGCCATGAATGTGGGAGGTTGTTTCATCTTCTAATATCTTCAATTTCTTCAGTGTTCTATAGATTTCATTATAGAGATATTTCATGTCATTAGTTAAGTTTATTCCTAAATATTTTATTTGTTTTCTATTTTTTGGAAGCTTTTGTGAATGGGAGAGGTTTCCTGGTTTCTTTCTCTGCCTGTTCATTGTTAATATAGAGAAAAGCTACTGATTTTTGCATGTTGATTTTGTATCCTGTTACTTTGCCAGAAGTAAGATCTAAGATTTTTTGGTGAAGTCTTTAGGGTCTTTGATATATAGAATCATATCATCTGCAAATAGGATAATTTGAATTCGTTTTTTTTCCTTTTGACTCCCTTATATATCTTACTCTAGCCTATTGCTCAGAGTAGGATTCCAGAACTTTATTGAAGAAGAATGGAGACAGTGGCACCCTGTCTCATTCCTGATTTTATAGAAAATAGTTTCAGTTTCCCCCAATTTTGTACAATTTGCCTGTAAGTTTGTAATATATAGCATTAATTATATTGAGATACATTCCTTCTATTCCTACTTTCTTCAGGGCCTTCATCATGAAAGCATATTGAATTTTGTAAAAGGCATTTTCTGAATCTATTAAAATGATCTTGTGATGTTTGCTCCTTATTCGTTTATGCAATATATTGCATTTATTGATTTGTGTATATTGAACTATCCTTGTATTCCTCGAAAGAAACCAATTTGATCATTGTATATGATCTTTTTGATATGCTGTTGAATTTCGATTGCAAATATTTTATTAAGAATTTTTTGTCATTGTTTCCATGCATATATATATATATATATATATATATATATATATATACACATATATTACAACCCCAATTGGTTCATCTTTACCAGTCCTCTTCACTACTCCCTAGTCTGCTTCCCATGGTGGCCCCAGCCAGTTTAAGATTTCTATATTCATTCCTGTACAGTGAGCATATTAACCACATAGAATTTTTGCATCTGTGTTCAACAAGCAAATTGGCCTATAGTTTTCGTTTTGTTGTTGTTGTGTCTGTATCTGGACCAAGCATCCTATCTTAACAACACAGAACACTGTAGAGTGTCATTTGTTCACCCTTGTAATTGCATGTCTGATGTTGCTATAGCTCACGGTTACTGCCCATTGTCACAAGATAGTATCATACCACATATACCTAGTTTAGGAAAAGATCAAAATTCAAAGTTCAGTTTCTGCTGAATCTATCTTGCTTTCACACTGTGGCAAAGTCAAAATATCATAAATCAAATCATCATAAGTTAAGAACCATTTGTAATGTCAAATGACTTATCTTCAAATTCAGATTGTTTTCCCTCTTGCTTCATTATTTCTACTGTTGAAACAATTTCATCTTTCACTTCATATGCGCATTGCATTCTTCACTTCTAGACTTTCTGTTTCATTCCCTTTTCTGACTTCTATCTTTTTGCTGAACTTCCTGTTTTATTCCAGATTTCATTCAGCTGTCCATGTTTATTCTCTTAAAGTTTACTGAGCATCCTTTAAAATTTATTTTTAAGGTCTTTGTCATGGATTCATGTATTTTAGTTTCTTTAGGGTAAGTTACAAATTGTTGTATTCCTTTGATGATGTTCTGTTTCCTGGATTATTTCATGTTTCTTATAGTCTCTTGCAATGATAGCTGCACATTTAAGGGAGCATGAATCTCTTCCAGACTTTATAGACTGGCTTTGGTGGGAAAAAACCTCTAACAATAGTGAGTATGAGGGTGCTGACAGAGTGGAGTGTGGCAATTCCAGCTTTGGAGAGGAGGTGTGGAAGCAGTTCTAGCACCAGAGGGGTTGCAACAGCATAGTTCTTGTAAATTTCCATAAGGTGACATAACATCAGTAAAAACTGTAAGAATTCTTAGTAGTAAAGGTCACAGATGTCTGCACCAGCAGAAAGGGCTGTTCAGTTTTTCAGTGGTGAAAGCTGCTGGAGTCTTCCTAGTCTCATTTTCATCTACAGAAGGAAGTTGTCACTAATAGGTTCTCTATTGACACTAGGTCTTGTATATGGGCACAATTGCTATGGTGGTGGCACTGGTATCCAAAGCATGGGCATGTACTGAATGATCTTTGAGCTGGCATGTAATATGTGTGCATGGTTGTGAGTAGTGGCACCAGATATCAGGAGATGTAGTGGGGCACAGTGATGGCTCAGGCCTTGGAAGAAGGTACAGTGCATGACAGCCACTCTGGCCCAAGGAGAATGAGTCGGAAAAGTGGCTCCTACCTTGGGGAAGAGGGGGTGAAATAGTGTCCTCTTCTTTGGTGAGGGTATAGTTGTGGCTTCTCTTGGGGTCATAGTGTTGGCTTCTTCTTTATGTGAAGAACAGTGTCATGAATTCTGGGTTGCTCCATCAGCTGAGTTCAGTGTCAGATAGGGGGGTCTTCAGTGATGAAAACTGTACTGATCTACAGCATTTTCAAAGACCACAACTCTCCCTTTCCTTCACTTGGGGCAACTTCTTCACGTGGATCCCTATTGGAGCCATGCTGTATCAGATTAGAGGACAGGGTTGCACAAGAAAAGTTTCCTACTTTCTTCTATGGGACCATCCTTGCTTTTGTGCTTCACAGGATTTCTCCAGATTTTTTTGTATTCTGGAGATCTCTCAGAACTATTTTTATCAGGACATATTTCTTGATTCATTTTTTGTTGGGAGGGCATGTATTGTGATATCCTAATCTGCTATTTTGCTGACATCACTCAATAATTGATATATTGAAAATATTGAGATTTCTTACCCACGAACATGGTGTGGCCTAATCTCTACTGCCAGAGATCCTGGTGTAATTAGTCTGTGATAAATCTTAACATTGGTATGGTTAAAAGTTCTCACTCAAAAAATATACATTCTAATCTATAGCCAATATACAGAACCTTTGACCTCTAAACTTCTAGTAATGTGCATCTAGCCAGATTAAAAAAAACAAACAAACAGAAATTGGAAGAAGCATTTCTCAAAAGCTTTGATTTGGAAGTAGACACACCACTTTTGTTTGTATTCATAGTCAATAACTACATAGCTACATACACTCAGATGCAAGAAGTCCTAGTTAGGCAGCTGTTTTTAAGGTATATCTTTACGTTATTGAAAGAAAGAACCATATATAATGAAAAGCTAGTTGTTTTTGACATAACTCTCCTCAGTCTCAGGATGACTAAGATAATGCTTTCATTATCATACTTTATATCATTTTATTTACTCAGTTATCCTTTAAGGCAATGTTTCTCTGAATGTGATTCATATATATACTATATGGCTTTAACTGATACATAAATGAAGTTGTTTAATTATTTAATATGTATTTATACATAAGGAAGTGTTTGTATGCTAGTTTAAAGGAAACTACTTTAAAAGTGAATTGATAGTAAGAAATATATTAAGTAAATATCAAGTACTGATAATACTTTGTGGTTAAAAAAATGGAGACGTGATATATGAATGACTGAGGTTTGGGGAGACTTTTCTAATGGGAGGGTAACATTTGGGATAACTAACAGTCATTATTCCCATGGATGCAATATTTTAAACAGTGAGTGTAACTGAAGGCCACAACCTAGGAAGGTAGGATTATGATTAGCCTCGCACTGTGCCTAGTAAATAAATATTTTGTAGAATTGTACAGTATAATTTTAGCCATGTCTAATAAACCATAACAGTGGTGTTTAAGAGCCCAACACTCCAACAAAATATTTCTTTAAATTGAACCACAATGCATTATTTCTTATTGCCAAAGCTCAAAAAAAAAACCCCATTAAAGCATAACACTCATTAAAAGAAAATTAGAACTAACTGCTTCTAGAAAAGGAGTTCTTCTGGCTAGAGTACACATTTTACTTTCTACTATTATTTGTGATGGTGCTTATATGGTTAATTTGTTTTGAATTTGTGTTTGGCTCATTTTATGGGATTATGTATCACATTTTCTGGCTGTTGCCTGATTTTTTTTGAAGCAACATGTTCTGGACCTTGACAAGAAGCCAGTAGCAGTGGATGGAGTATTCAGTAGAACACAGGAACATCATCACTGTTTTTGGCCCTTACTTTACCTGCCAAGTCAAGATAGATGATGAGTATATGTTTTACCCCTCCAAGCTAAAGCATCCATGATTCTGTTTCCTAGGCCTGTCATCTATCAACTTGATGAAAGTTCAGTAATTCTAAGACTAAACAAACCAAAATTCTCTTCTTGAATTCTTTAAGTGGGCTGGGGGTAGGGTAAAGTGAAGAACTGAGAGAAGACAGAGGTAAAAATGGATGGAAAGAAGAGATGGATAAGTTAGGTAGTTTATCAACCAATTTTCCTGGATCACATCTGCGTTATAAACAGAGAACTTATTGTGCATACTAATTTTAAGTCTTCATTTAATGTCAAGACTGACATTTTTTCTCTTCTCATTTTGTTGTCATATTAGGAGGAAGTGACTTGATGTATCTGTGGACTCTAGAATCCCACAGCAATAAGATCATTCAATACAATGGCAGCATGTAAAGTACAGCTTGTTAGGAAACTCCTTATTGTTGAAAATTTTATTATCAACCAAAGCCACGAGGTCTGGCTGTCAGGAGGCAACTTAGGTTGTTCCTTAGTCACATCATGCATCAGCCAGCATACATCTTTTCTGTGATCTTTATTGCAGCCCATATGAACTTAACTTGCTCAGATATTCTCCATCATAGCATAGCAAGTCCATTTTATCCTTTTCTCCTGAATGTGTGCTATGATCTTTTAATTATTTCCAGCAATGTATCAATACAAGTTCAGCCAGGGGCCATCCATGGCAAAAGCTTACTTTTGCCTCATTTTCTACCAATTACAGAAAAGAATCCCTGTGTGAGTTATAATAGTCATGCCAGTTGGATGTGGGAAGGATAGTAGAAATTAAATCCTAATTATCTATTAAAGTTATTATTAAAGAGAAGTATGACAAATAGTATTCTCTCTCTCTCTCCCTTTGACTTTTTAAAATACACTCAACATAGTCTGCTACAAACATAGCAGAAGACAGTAGTACAGGTCTATCAGACATCTGAATTCTCTACATTTGAAACTTTTCACCTGGGGGACAAACTATTGAAGATGTACAGAGCTAGTGTCTCAACGTTGATTTTTGGATATAAAGGGATGGAAATTTAATGGCATGGCCATCTTATTTTTGTTGAAAAGTAAGCCAGGTGATTAAAATAAAATATGAAAGACACTTTTTTTCTCAAGGATTGAAAGAGTGGAAATGAGGAAGAAAAAAGAAAATAATTTGTTTTCAGTCATTGAATGACAGGAAATATAGTATCATTGCTTCTAATAGAAATAAAGAAATGAAATGAGCCTTGTATTTCTACCTAGAGGCATTTTCTGGACCATGGTAGAATGATGAGGACACCAAGTAGAATGTAGTGGTTTCAACATGTTGAGGACACCCATTATGCTGAGGCAGATTGTAAGGAGGAACCTATATAGCAAAGAGTTCTAGAACTCTGCTTACTGGTACTCCGTAGTCTGTTGCTATATAATAAGTGTTGCATGCATTACATAAAGCTCTTAGATAGGCAATGGATGGCCAGAAAACTATGCTAAAAATTTTTCAGAGTTCACATAAGACTGGGAGACATTAAAGTTTCTATCAGCCAACTAAAGAGGCCTCAGCACCTACAACACCCAAATGGATAACAGGGAGCCAAGAATGGTGTTACTTTACTAGTAGGAGTAAATTAGCCAAGAGTAGAAACTATTCTAAGAGTGACATCAGCAAGATGGTAGAACTGTTTACCTTCATTTTCCCATACAAGCAACTACCCAACAGATGAGAGTGACTTTACACAAGTCCAGGAGTCTAATAGAGAAATGCCAGCAACTTTGGAACAAAAACTTGAAGGACAGATGCATCAAAAAGAAAAAAAAACAGTTTTGCATTACCTGTTTCCCATCCCTACAGCAGCACAGCTCAGTACCAAATGAAACCCACTCAGCCTGTGATTGCTATCATAGGAGAAAGCAAGACCATAGTGAATGAGCACGTTGCTCCTCCACTGATGCAGAATGCTGCCAAAAGGCTCTATTTTTATCATTCCACCCAGAATATTGAGGTGATTGTCATGACTGAGTGTTTGGCAAGGCTGAAAGAAGGGAAGATAGGGAACAGATATTGTTTATCATTTTGTGGGCTCCATCAGGAGGCCCTTCACTAAACCACTTGGGATGCTTATCTTGCGGACAATGTCCCAACTGTCATTCAGAACATTGCATGTAATTCACCCATCCACACCTTTAGGCCATATCCTGAATGTATCCCTACAGAGAGTAAATGCAATGTCTCATACAGACACATGTTTTGACTCCTTGGGCCTGGGAGAAGGCACACAAATTTGAACATTTCAGAGCACTGCCCTAAGGAAAACAAGCAAGAGACACTAAAGTACCTGCTCTACTCTGTAGGATCAAGAGAAGGCATACAATCTTAATAACTATACCCCAAAAAGAAACAATAGGTGTGGAAAATGCATAAAAAATGTCTAAAAGAGCCTCAGAAGCCAGAATCCCTAGTGGTATATTTGAGTGAAAGTGGTTCTCTCACAAAGCCAGCCCAAAGACTGGAGGAGGTAATCAGCTCTTCAAATACAAAGACAACAATGTGTGGCATTAAGGTACATTAAAAAATCAAGAAAACAACAACACAAATAATACAATGATTTTTAGCAACTGACTCCTCAGAAATTTAGACCTACAAAATACATAATAAGAAAATTAAGAATATTGTTTTAAAGAAGTTCAATGAGATCCAAGGAAACACAGATAAACAACCAAAGCATATCAGGAGAATACCACAAAAGCAAAACAGAAAGTTCAACGAAGGGGTAGAAATTTTTTTTTAGTTCCGGAGGTGAAAAATACAACACATGAAATGAAAAATGTAATAGGGAGCTTCTACATCAGACTTGATCAAGCAGAAGAAAGAATCTTCAAACTAAAAGACAGGTTATTTGAAATTATCCAGTCAGAGGAGGAAAGAAAAATAACAAAAACGAAAAAAGAAAGCTTGTATTATATTATAATACACAGATTATGAAAGTATGAGGAGAAGATAAAGTGAAAGAAAGTTTATATAAAGAAATCATAGTTGAAAACTTCCCAAATCTTGGGAGAGATACAGATATGCAGGTACATGCGGGTTAGAGGCCCTCAAGTAATTTCAATCCAAAGATTACTTCACTGGGACACATTATCAAATTGTCAAAAAGAAAGACAAAGAAAGCAGCTGAAGAGACATTACACACAAGAGAATTCTACCCCTTCTATTAGCCTACTGGTGATTTCTCAGTAGAAACCTTGCAGGTCAGGAGAGAGTGGAATGAGATATTCAAAGTGCTGAAAGAAGAAAGCTGGCAACCAAGACTGCTTTACCTGGCAAGGTTGTCCTTTAGCCATTAAGAGATAAAGATGTAAAGATGCCTCCCCCAAAATAACTGAAGTTCACCCCCACTACACCTTACTAGATTATAAGAAATGTTAAAGGGATTTCTTCAAGTCAAAACAAGGGGTACTAATAACTAACATAATAAATGAAAGTGTAAAACTCACTGTAAGTGGTAACTATATAGTGAAATAAAAAACCAGGTCAGGCAGGGTGATTCATGCCTGTTATCCTAGCTACTTGGGAGATGGAGATGAAGACAGTTGTGGTTTGAGGAAAGCCCAGGCAAAAGAATTTCATGAGACCCCATCCTCTGCCAGTAAAACTGGCGTATTGTCATGTGCCTGTCACCCAAGTTGGCCTGGGCATAAACAGTGAAACCCTATTAAAAAAATAACCAAAACCAAAAGGATTGGGGAATTGCTCAAGTGGTAGAGCATCTGCCTAGCAAGCACAGGGCCTTGAGTTCAAACTCTACTACTGCAAAATTAAAAAAAAAAACAAAACAAAAAAAGAAAGAAAACCATAGTACTCTAATGATAGTGTATAAAGGTTAAAAGGCAAAAACATAAAAATTACTGTAACTAGAATATTTTGATATTAGAGCCAAAATATAAAAAGAAGTAACTTATAATACAAAGTCTTAAAATAGGGAGAAGGAATAAAGGTGTAGAGGGTTTTTTTGTGATTGAAATTAACTTACTATCAGCATAAAATATAAGATATAAGTATAAGGTATTTTATGTAGGCCCTCTAGCAACCACAAGTAAAAACTTATGGTAGAGAGACAATTATATGCATATACACAAATATCACTATGAAACCCATTGTATAATTATTATAATAATAAAGCACCTTTTAAAAAGCTTATAGTAGAGAAACAAAAGGGAAGGAGAAATGAATCAAATTGTGCCATTAAATAAAATCACCAAATCACAAAAAAGACAGTGAGAGAGGAAGAAAGGAAAAAAGGAACTAAAAAGCAGTCAGAAGAAAACCAAAATGTCAATAGTAAGTGTTTACTTATCAACAATGACTTTAACTGAAATAGACTAAAATATTGAAGAAAAAGACATAGAATGTCCAAATATATAAATATGCTGCATACAAGAATGTAGATAAGCTAAAAGAGAAGGAAAAAGATATTCCCTACAAATGAAAGCCAAAGGAGAGCAGAAGTAGTTATACTTATATCACAAATACTAGACTTTAAATCAAAACCTGTAGCAAGGGATCAAAAAGGTCAGTATACAACGATAAAGGGGTCAATTGGTCAAGAGAAATATAACGATTATAAAAATATATGCACCCAATGTCACAACAACTAAGTACATAAAGTAAATATTAACAGATTTGAAGGCAGAAATTGACTGCAATACAATAACCGTAGGTGACTTTAATACTTCACTTTCAATAAAGAATAAATCATATAGATAGAACAAGGAAAAAGCAGACTTGAACTACATCTTAGATCAAATTCACCTAATCAACAAACAGAATATTTCAGCCAACAACAGCAAAATACATGTTCTTCTCTCTCACACAGAACATCCTCCAGATTAAGTCATATATTAAGCTGCAAAACTACTCGTAACAAATTTAAGAAGATTAAGTGTCACATCAAGTAACTTTTCCAACCACAATACGAAATTAGAAATCAATAACAAGAGGAAAACTCAAAAGTTTACAAATATGTGAAAATCAAGCAGTAAAATTGTGAGCAAGCAAAGAATCAAAGAAGAAATTAAAAGGGAAGTAAATATACTATCTTGAGTCAAATAAAAAACATACCAAAATTTGTGAGATAGAACAAAAGTAGTTCTAAAAGGGAAGATTACACGAGTAAATATCTATATTGAGAAAAAAAGTAGCATTAAAAAACCTATGTTTATACCTCAGTGTATTAGGGAATAAAGAACAAACTAAACCCAAAGTTACCAGAAGGAAGTAAATAACAAGATCAGAACACAGGTGAACTAGAAATGAAAAAAAAAATAGAAAAGATCAACAGAAGTTGGTGGTTTGAAAAATTGACAAGTATACCAGCAAAGAAAAAGAGAAGAGTTAAGTACATAAGATAAGAACTGAAAGAGGAGATATAGCAAGTGATATCACAGATAAACAATATTCATAACAAACTACTATGTACAATTATATGTAAATCGGATAACCCTTAAGAAAAGGATTGATTCCTAGAAGCATACAATATACCAAAACTGTTTCATGAAAATAGAAAATCTGAACATTCTGATAAAGTGTAAGGATATTAAATCAGCAATCAAAAATGTTCCATCAAAGAAAAGCCTTAGACCTTATTGTTTCACTGATGAATTCTACAAATGCTTAAAGAATAAATGCCAACCTTTTTCAAAGTCTTCCAAAACATTGAAGAGGATCAGTTTTAACCTCATTTTATGAGGCCAAAACTATTATCGAAATGTCAAAAGATAGTAAGTTTCACTGAGGATGTGGAATAGAGAGAACACTGTACATGGTTGATGGCATAAGTTAAAATAACAATTAGTAACAAAACTAATATATGATCCAACAATCCCATTTCTGTGCATATTCCTAAAGGAAATAAAATTACTATTTCAAAGAGGTATCTGAACTCCCATGTTCATTGCAACTTTATTCACATTAGCTGAGATATGGACCCAAGTGTCTGTTGGTGGATGAATAGGTATAGAAAAAA
This sequence comes from Castor canadensis, assembly GCF_047511655.1. Lineage (NCBI taxonomy): Eukaryota > Metazoa > Chordata > Mammalia > Rodentia > Castoridae > Castor > Castor canadensis. The sequence goes on along the minus strand of NC_133405.1, from coordinate 45,351,322 downwards.
TACACACACATACATGTACATATATAATATATATCAACAATATATATTTACACACATATATACAATGGAATATTATTCAGCCTTTAAAAAGAAGGAAATCTTGACATTTGTGACAACATGGATGACCCTGGAGGACATGACATGATCAGTCATGTTTCCAAAAGGTAAATTTGGATTGACTTTAGGCAGGAGAAAGCCCTATCTACAAAGCCTGTGAGGTTTCTGCACAGATCAGGATAAATAGTACAAGAAAAAAAAACTTGGGTAGTGAATCAAAAGGAGGCAATTTGTAAAACTTTCAAATACAACTGACATGATCTGATGCTAGGATTTTGAAGAATATAGGAAGAGGGAGAATGTGTATGTGGAAGAAGAAAATGATTTATAGATTTGTGTTTTGAGCAAACAGAAAAATGCAGGTAACATTCTCTGAGACAGAAAATGCTGCAAAAATACCAACTTGAAAGCATAGTTTTGATCATACTGAGTTTGGAAGTTTCTGTGGAACACCCAGGCAGAGGGAAGCATTAGAGATAAGATAGGTGGAGTTAGGTGGCGTCAACAGATAGGGGTTGAAGTCGTGAAAGTCGATGAAGGAGAACTGAAAAATCTCTAGATTCATGTGAGAAGAGACTCAAAAGGAGAAAAGACTGTAAGCACCAACATGTTGTGGTTAATAGAGAATCAGTCAAAGAGGTCAAGAAACTATCAGACAGTAAAATTGTGGAAGCCAAAGAAGACACTTTCCAAAGAGTGTTAAATACTGCTGAGAGGTCAAGCAATTTATTCTACTTGAGGAGAAGAGTTCTTTTGATCTGGTTTAATTATTCATTAGTGCCTCTAGTGAGAATGGTTTTAGTAGAGATAAAAGCAGGCACATATTGCAGCAGATTGAATAAGTTAGAGAAAAGGAAATAGAACACTGAATGCAGACTGGTCTTTTGAGAAGTTTTACTGTGAAGAAAATTAAGGGAATAAGGTAATAGCTTGGCAGGCAATACACTCCTGAGGGCAGGTAATTTATTGATGATATAGAGGATTTTAGTATGTTTATAATCAAAGGGGAGAAATCAAGTGGAGAAAAAGAGGTTAAAGACATCCAACTAGGCAAGGGAGGAGTCATTGATGGATAAATGATCTGTGGAGGCAAATCATGAATGGGATGATTTGTCTTAGCAAAAGTAAGGAGATCTCTTCTTAAAAGGAAAGAGGAAAGAAAATAAACATGGGAAGGTTAGTTTAGAGCACTTCAAGGTAGCTTTTAATTTTTCTGAAAAGGAAGCAAGATTATCTACTGAGAAATACACATTTAAGCACTATGAAAAGAGTGGGAGAAATGACTGTGACAAACATCAATAACAAATGAGAAAAAAGCAACCAATTAGAAAAAAATGTAAAAGTTTTGGCTAGCAATTTTGAGAGTACATATGAGGTTGGAGATCTTAACCTTAAAAGTTGTGCCCATAAGTATGCTTATGCCATTATTTTGGCAGCAGTACTGTGAAATCCAGGGTTGAAAGTAAAGAAAACCAATCTTAGATTTACCTGGTGTTGGAGATTTGCAGAGCAGGGGTGGTAGAAAAATATGTAGGTTTAGGAAATTGAAGGTGAGGCATAAGAAATTAGTGGTAACTGTGCCCCAGCTTCACATTGAACAACATGAAGTTGCCAGGGATTTAGTGAGTTTGACAATAAGGAAGTTTCAAGAATTCATAAGAATCAATGATATTGAAGAACAAGTTTAGTGGGAATGAGGAAATCGTAGAGGAGGAATATTAGGATGCTTTGCTCAGAGAGTGGAATATTGGAATTAAATTTTTGGAGATAGAATTTTTCTATATGATGCCACTGTCTAGGATGTGCTTATTGAGTTGCTAAAGTGTAAAGGTAGTATTTGTTGGAGTTGAGTGAGTTCAAGAAACTGAAAGGCTATGTTGCTGTTACTCAGTAAATAAGTCAGAATAATTAATGTTAGTTGTAGCAAAAGATAAAACTGAAAATACCAGCAGATCAACATAACAAGGATTTGTGTTTTCCACACATGCAGCTTCAGATGCAGGTTGGTAGTGTTCTTATCCATCCAGTAATTTAGGATTCCAGCTCTTTCCATTTTGAAATCCTGCCAAGTCAATGCATAGTTTCCAAGGTTGCTTTAGCAGGGGAGGAGAAGAGATGAATTAGGCAGGCATTCTGACTCTTAACTTCTTCTTGGAAGAAGCTTGGAAATAATATGTATCACTTCGGCTCACAGTACACTGGTCAGCATGATTCAAATGGCCCCATTCTAATTGCAAGAACAGCTAGGAAATGTAAGGGAGCTAGTGGAGAACTTAGTAAGTGCTAACAGTTGCAACCACATTCAGGAAAGAAAGAAGGACTAGGGTATGAAGAATATTGTGGATCAAGCATCAAAGTTCTGGATAAACATGTGTATGGTGCATCTTACAAGACAGAAGAGGAAGCTAAAAGGATGGGGAAGTTTAATATCCAGAATGGTTTTTTAAAAAGGAGAGGGTTTTGAGTAGGGATTAAATGTATATAATCTAGATATTTCAGTCAAGAATTAAAATGCTAAACTCTGGCTAGGGACATAGTATGAGATATGGCTTGTAATGTGAGTTGGGACGAAGCTGTTGTGGGAATTGAAACCAGATTAAGGCTGTTGGCCTTTATCCTGGAGACAAACTGATAAAGTGTCATGATAAAAAGTGCAATGTAGGAAGATTATTTTGGCAATGGCATTCAGAACATATTGTAGGGGTCGATAGCAGAGGCAAGAAAAACAAGTAGGGAGTATAAGCTAATGGGATCCTGACCAAGGGTGGTCACAGTGGGAATCCAATGTCACATGCAGGAGACACTAAGGGAGAAAGATCAGCACACGTTGATAACAGGCAATTGCTGCATATTTTATCTGCCTTCAGCATAGATCCTCAGAAGGCCAGATTGACCTTGGAAGGAGACAGGAGACAAGAGAAAGATTGATGGGATCTTTAGAGAAGAGCTAACAATGGTAGACTAATGGGCAGAAAGATTAAAAGGTGAAGGGAAAAGTAGAGAAAGATCTTGCAGAAAAGGACCAATGGACATCAGGCACACAGGACCTCTAAGTTAGGAGGCAAAAGACAATGGTGATTAACTGCAGCTGAAGGCCACACACTGGGTCTTCTGGCATGTAAGCTAGGGGTTGGAAACCTTTTATAGTTGGCTTGCCAAGTCAGCATTTATTCACTTATTTCAGCCTTTACATGCCAATAATATATTTCTCCACTTAGAAGCTTTCTGTATAGCTACAACGTAGTTGCATGTGAAGCTATTAAAAAAAGTTTAAAGGAAAAATAAGAAGCCGAATATTATTTTATTTTTGTTAATTTTTTATTTTTAACATTTTATTAGCATATATTAATTATACAAAATAATGGGTTTCATTGTGCTATCTTCATACATGCATATAATGTATCATAATCGTATTCTCTATTACTCTGTTATATCCCCCTCCCCTACTCCTGATCCCCTCTTCTTCCCTAATATTCCCCCTCCTACTTCCATGTCTTTTTTTTTTTCTAGATTCCACGTATGGAAGAAAACACATGATACTTGTCTTTGTGAGTCTGGTTTATTTTGCTTAACATGTTAATCTCTAGTTCCATTCATTTTCCTGAAAATGACATGATTTTGTTCTTATTTATGGCTCAATAAAACTGCACATTTGCCACATTTTCTTTATCCCTTAATCCACTGATAGACACCTAGGCTGCCACCATAACTTGGCCATTATGAATAGTGCTGTAATAAACATGGGCATGTACTTATCTCTACAGTATGCTGCCTTTAATTCCCTCAAGTATGTACCAGTGTACCTAGGAGTGGTATAGCTGGATCATTTGGGAGTTCTATTTTCAAGTTTTTGAGGGACCCCCATAATGATTTCCACAATGGCTGCACTAATTTATATATACCCACCAACAGGGCATAAGGGTCCTTCTCTCTACTCCTCTCCCCTGCATCCTTGCATCTTTGTTACCCTTTGTCATCTTTGTTTCCTTCCTTTTTTCCTTCCTCCCTTTCTCTCTTTCTCTCTCTCTGTCTCTCTCTCTCTTTCTCTTTCTCTCTCTCTCATCTTTCTTTCTTGGCAGACTGGAGCTTGAGCTCAGGGATTTGCACTTGCTAGGTAAGCACTGTGTCACTTGAGCCATGCCCCCATCCCTTTTTGCTTTAGGTTATTTTTCACATAGGATTACATTTTTTGCCAGAACCATCCTCAGACTACAATCCTACCTTTGGTCTCCCATGTATCTAGAATGACAGATAAATGTCTCCATGCCTGGCTTGTTTTGCTGAGATGTGGTCTTGCTAATGGTTTGCCTGGGTTACAGGCATGAGCCATCTCCTAGACTTTGTTCTTTGTTTTCTTGATGATTGTTATTCTGACTGGGGTGAGATGGAATCTCAGTACAGTTTTGCTTTATATTTCCCTAATGGCTAAAGCTGTCGAACATTTTTCAAGTATTAATTGCCAGTTTGTACTTCTTCATTTGAAAGTCGCCTGTTCAGTTCATTTGTCTATTTTTTTGGTTGGATAGTCACTATTCTGGTGTTTAATTTTTTGAGTTATTTATATATTCTTGGATATTAATCCCTCATCAGATGAATAGCTGGAAAAGATTTTCTCTCATTCTGTAGGCTATCTCCTCATACTGTTAATTATTTCTTTGCCATAGAGAAGTTTTTAATTTGATGTAATCCTGGGTATCAATTCTTACTATTATTTTTCTGAGCTGCTTGAGTCTTATTCAGAGAGGTATTGTCTATGCTTATATCTTGAAGTGTCTTCTCCATCTTTTCATCTAGTAGTTTCAAAGATTTGGGTCTTACATTAAGGTCTTTGATCCATTAAGCTAATTTTGATACAGATGGAGAGATAGGGATCTAATTTCAGTCTAATACATGGGAATATCCAGATTCCCCAGCACCATTTGTTGAAGAGGTTATGTTTTCTCCAATGTATGTCACTTTTGTCAATAATCAGATGGCTGTACCTGTGTGGATTTATTTCTGTGTCCTCTATTTATTCTACTGGTATGCAAATCTATTTTGTGCCAGTATCATGCTATTTAGTTATTATAACTCTGTAGTACAATTTGAAATTAGGTATTATAATATCTATAGCATTGCTCTATTTGCTAAGGATTGAGCTTGTTATTTGGGTTCTTTTCAGTGGACCTGCATTTTAAATGAAATTATAAGGTAGATTCAAGAAAGTATTTTTTTTTACTTTCTTTCATTTTGACTTGTTAGGTTTCCCTATTTTCTGTGCATATTTGCATCCTCAAAGCTGTGGAGAAACTTCTCAAGTTATTTGTGTCCCAACTGTAATCAATCCTACTACCTCCAGAATTGTTACCATCCTCACTTCTTGATTCCAGTTGGAGAGGCCCACAACCAAAAGGGAGCAGAGCTCATTCTCTGCTGGGTCTGAAGCTGCTTGAGGGTTAGGGCACAAATGGTAGAGAAAATACAGAGTGCTATGAGAATATTAAGCAAGGAGTCATGAACTGGTCTGTGAGTCAGAGCAAAAACCTCCATGACAATGTCGAGGATGAGTATTATATAATGGTGGAGGCTGAAAGCTGAAAGAGAGCATAATATAAATAAGAAATTGAACAAAATCTAAGGAAACTGGAATATAGAGACCTAGACAATAGCGGTGTGGGATGAGGCTGGAAAAGTGGACAAGATTCAGAGCTTGAGAGGGACAACATAAAGAAGACATCCTTTTTAATGGTTTGAAATGTAAGCATGTCACTTCAAATTACATTTTGACCAATAATAAACTAAATACTGTTCTGAGTGTTTTACAGGTATTAGATCATTTAATTCTTATCCCTACACTGTGAGATAAATCCAATTATGACCTCCACTCTAGCAATGAAAAAAACTGAGAACTGAGACATGAAGAATTAAGTAACTTGCCCAAAGATCACACAGCAACAGAACTGGGACTCAATCCTAAGGCACCTAGCTCCAAAGTTTATGCTTCTGAACACTCAACAGTATTGCCTTATGCCAATGTAATGTGCCTTCTTGGGACAAGTAAATAAGCTTTTCTGTAGAACTGTTTGTGTTAGTAATTCAGAAACATGAAAAGTTTTCAGTTTAATGCCATTGGACCCCAGGACACTTCAAGGATGAGGCCCAGGAATAATTGACAAAAAGGAAGAAAACTTGCATGGATACACATACACACACACACACACACACACACACACACACACACACACACACACACACACATACTTTAAAAGATATTGTATTATTTCTGACCCTGGAAAAAAATGGAGCAGATCACTTTCCTTTATTCCTCCACTTAAGTATAGATATAAACCCTGAACATTATATGTTAAACAAATAAAGAAGGTTCTGAAAGACAAAGAGAAGAAAAACTAGCTAAGAACCTTGGAACCCATGAAATGACACAATGGTGAGTTCCCTTGGTTTTCTTTTGCCTTGCATATCATACACATGAAAGTGAGGGAGTGTTCACCAAGAAAACACCAATAGGTTGAAATAGAAAGTTCCTATAAATGTCTATGCTCCATAGCCAAAGGATGACCTAACATTTTTATTAGTATATGATAGTTATACAGGGGGGTATCATTGTGACCATTCCATATATACATATATTGCACCCTGGTTTGGTTCATCTCCTCCATTGTTCTCCCTCTTTTCTTTTCCCCTTCTTAAAATGATTTAGGCAGGTTTCAATGTTCTATATTCATACATGAGTAGAAAGTACCTCAACCATATTCACCCTCCTTTACTCTTTTTATTTACCTCCCCCCATTACTCTCCCCTTCACATGACCTGTTTTACATTCCTGTCCTTTGTTGTTTCAATGTCTATTCCTTGTTCAGTGGGAGTTTGCCTTGGTATTTTACCTGTAAATATATCATACTTTAATCAGTCTAACCCCCTCTATTACTTTTCCTTACCCTTTTTCTTCTACCCTGTATTATTCAACAATTTTCGTTGCATTTTGTTATGTTTTGTTCCTACAAAGATGTGATGTATTTCAACATTATTCACTACCATTCTTTTCTTCGTTTCCTTCTCCCTTAGTCTCCTTTAACAGTCCCACTTTTGGAAGCATATGTATATATACATATGAATATATGAATGATATATACAAATATGTATATATATGTGAATAATAGGTATAAATGATAATGCCTACAATTGTATTTGGATCTGTCTTCCACATACGAAAAAAATTTAAACTTTGTGTTTTTGAACCTGGTTCACTTCACTTAACATGATTTCTCCAGCTCCATCCATTTACCTGGAAATGACAAAATTTGATTCTTCTTTATGGCTGAGTAATAGTCCATTGTGTGTGTATGTGTATCATGTTTTCTTTTTTTGTTTTAAGCATTCACTATATTTTATAATATTCAGTATATTTTGACAGAATATAGAGTATCAATACCATAGGAAAAGTAAAGGTAAATGAACTAGGATTTCTTTCACCAAAGAACAATCCAACAGCTGAGCTATAGGGCATGTAGAATCAAAATGCTATTTATTGGATTTCAAAGCTAATTCTGTATTTTTCATTCACAATGTGTCATTTACGCTAAAAATATATAAATTTTATTAGATGATAGCCACTTTAGCTAAACAAAAAAACTGTGACCCCACCCCCAACCACGCCAGTGAAAAGATAAGTAGAGTGCCTATGACCCTCACAGAGCTATAAGTAGGCAGCATATCAACTGTACCAGGTTTTGTCAGAAGAGGCCAAGTAGGGAACTGGGACTTTTATCAACGTAAGCTGGTAATGAAGTAAACTCCTTCAATGACCACGGTGTCAGTGGAAACTACAGGGGCAACCTGAATTTCTACCAGCACCCAGGAGTAATAGTACCCTTGTCCTTCACTGCTAGGTTTCAGAGGAAACTAATAAAGGGTTTTACCATTAACCAGCAGAATTAAGACACCTATAACCCAGAACATTGTGGATACCATATGTTGAGAAGTAATTAAACTTTCTTGACCCTCTCAACCAGGGAGCTATCAGTGGAAGCCTAGCAGGGAGCTGGAAATCCACATCCCATGCCCATGCCACTCAGGCAAAGGATGGTGAAGCTAGACTTCTACCCCCACCTGGCAGTAATAAGAGATGTCCCCTTCTTTGCCAGACCAGATAAAGAAGGTGTAAATAAGATCCTGAGTCTCATACAATATATTTGATATGTCAAGATTTCAACAAATCACTCATTATACTATGAACCAAAAAGATCTCAAGTTGAATTAAAAAAACAATCAATAGAGGACAGCTCCAACATGACAGAGATATTAGAATTATCTGCCAAATCTTTTAAAGCAACCCCATAAAAATGCTGTAACATACAATTACTCACTTTTGATCTTTTACTAAATATTGTCTTTAATTGTACATATTTATGGGGTACAGAGTGATAGTTCAATGCATGTATTCAGTTTGTACTGATGAAATCAGAGTAATTAATGTTTCCATTGCCTTATCATTTCTTTGTGTTTGGAGCATTCAAGCTTCTCTCTTCTAGTTATTAATTAAATATCCAAAGCAAATCAGCATTTCAAAAAAACTGCCTGTCCATGTTTACTGCTGCACTATGCACAGTAGTTAAGATATGGAATCAACCAAGATGCCCATGAATAGAGAAATGGATAGATAAAACGTGGCATATATACTTACATGTTTGAAACAAATGAAAGCATACTCTTAACAAAGAAACAGTAGCCTCAAGCCAAAAAATAGGAAGTACCAAAAAATAAAGAAGAACCAAATGGAAATTTGGTACTCTATAAGTGGACTCCACAACATAACAGAGGAACCAGAGGAAAGAATAAGTGAACCTAAAGAGACAACAATAGAAATGACACAACCTGAATAAATATTCTTTGAAAAACAAAACTGGACAGAGTCTCAGATTCAACACTTATGTCTTTGGAATATCAAAAGAGAAGAAAAATAAGGAAAAAGTACTCAAATAAATAATGACTGAAAACTTTCCAGATTTGCCAAAACACATAAAACTATAGGTTCAGAAAGCTGAATGAACCCAAATAACAAAACCCCAAAGAAATCCACACCAAGACTATCATAATCAAACTTCCAAAAACTTAAAGGCAAAGAAAATATATTGATTAATGGCAGAAATGACATATTACTTATAGGAAACAATTTGAATGACATTTATTTTTCATAAGAAATTATGAAGACTGGAGCATTTTTCAAGTGCTGAAAGAAAAGAACTGTCTATCCATATTATTTATCCAGTGAAAATATCCTAGAGGAATGTAAGGGAAATTGAGACATTCTCAGATAAAGAAAAATGAAGAAAATTTATTGTCAGAAGACTATCCTGAAAAAGTGACTAAAGGAAGTTCTCTAAATAGAAAGAACAATAAAAGAAGGAATATTTGAACATCAGAAAGAAAAAAAAGAAAGCAAAAATATAAATAAATACAGTAGGGTTTTCTTTTCTTAAGTTTTCTTATTATGCTCTATATTTGAGGCAAAAATTATAACAATTATGATTATTATATCTGATGGGATTCTAAATATATACTCCATCAACATTAAGGCAGAGAAAAGAAAACACAGTGAAGAAAAACAGAAAACTAACAGAAAATGAACAAACAAAAGACATAACCCTAATATACCAATAATTATATTAGTTTTAAATAATCTAAGTATACAAGTTAAAAGACAGTAGATGATTGGTTTAAAAAATGACCTAACCATAGGTTATCTGAAAAAACAAAAATTTGTACAAGTTAAAGCAACATAGAGAAGTTAAAAGTGGAAGGAATGAAACTGTGAATCATACTAACATTAATCTAAGGAAGGCAAGAATGGCTGTATTAATATCAAACAAGGTAGAATTCAGATAAATAAATTTACCAAGGAAAGAGATATTAATGTTTTTGTTGTCTTATTGTTACTCTGTGTTTGGAGCCTTAGAGCTCCTCTATTCTAGTTATTCAGAAAATATCCAAAGCAAATGGTATCAGCATTTCAAAGAGACACCTGCATGATAAAAGTGTCCACTCCCCAGACAAACATAGCTATTTTATATGTGTATGCATCAAACAACAGGGCTACAGGATTCATAAAGAAAAAACTATAGAACTAAAAGGAGAATTAGTCAAATCCATAATTACAGTTGAAGAATTTAACCCTCCTCTCAACAATTACTAGAACAACTAGACCAAAAGTCAGTAAAGATATTGAAGATTTCCACAATACAATCAATGGACTGGATCTATATCATATTCATAGAATACACCACCCAACAACAGCAAAATACATATTCTAAATCCATATTATTTTCAAGATTCCGTGGGACAGTTATTAAACTAGGTTATATCCATGGACTATAAAACAAACCTCACCAAATCCACAATGGAATAAAGCTAGAAAATGAAGAAGAAAATTTCCAAACACTTAGAAATCAAACAAAATGCTTCTAAATCCATGGTTCAAAAAGAAATCTTGAAGGGAACATTTAAAATATGTCAAACTGAATGCAAATAATATAAACTCAAAATAAAATTTTGAATGCAAAATTTAAAATACATCACATGAATGCAAATAAAAAAACAGTTAAAAATCTGTGGGACATGGCTAAAGTAATACTGAGAGGAGAATCCACAGCACTACATTATTATATTATCAAAAAGTAAAATATCTAATCAAGAAGTTCTCCCCTTAGAACTTATAAAAAAGAACAGCAAGCACAAAGAAGAAAGAAATAGTACATATAAGGGCAGAAATTGAAAACAGAAAAGCAATAGAGAAAAATCAATGAAATAAAGACCTGATCCTTTGAAAGTTCAGTAAAATTGATGAAACTCTAGCAAGACTGACAAAAACAAAAAAGGCATAACTTAGCAATATCAGGAAGGAAGCAGGGGATATCACTATAGGCCCTGCCTGTATCAAAGGGATAATGAAAGACTACTATGAACAGCTTTATACATTTAGATGAAATGGACACTTAGACTCCTTAAAATAAAAACTACCATAATTCACTCAGTAGGGAATAGAGAATTTGAATAATCCTAACATTGTTGTGTAAATTGAATTCTTCCTTTTTAAAGCGTCCCCAAAGGTATCTCCATAACAAAATGATTTCACTGGAGAATTTTACCTAACACTTAAAGAAGAATTAACTCCAATTCTTGTAGAGAATAGAGACTAATATTCTGAAGCTACTATTATCCTAATACTCAAATCAAAGACAACACAAAAATGGATAGAACTGGAAATTATCATGTTGAGTGAGATAAGTTCATAAAGTCAAATATTGCATCTTTTCACTCATGCAGAATTTAAACCTAAAAATCTAACAACATGACATGATTATAAGAGGGGGACTCACTGGGGATGGAATAGTAGGAGGGGAAAGAGGGAAAGGAGAGAGTAGTGGGGGAGATAAATACGATCATGCATAAGCATGAAAACAGCATAATGGAAGCTGCTAAAACTGTTTTAAAAAGAGGGAGGATATAGAGGGGCTAGGAAAAAGTAATAATAGAGAGGGTGATTTGACCAAAGTACATTATATGCATGTATGTAAATATCACAATGGAATCCCTTTGTATAAATAATTTATGCCAATAAAAATCACAACAAAGCAAAATAAATAAATAAAAACTTTAAATGATATAACTCATGAATATAGATATGAAAGTCCTTAACAAAATATTAAAAATAGAATTCAGCAGTATGTCATGAGATTATACACCATAACCAAGTAGTCTATTCTGGTCCATGTTCGAAAATCAACCAGTGGAATCCACCATAATAGCATCCTAAAGAAGAAACTGACATGATTGTACCAATGTATGCAAGAAAGGAATTTGGCTAAATTCAACATTCATTCATGATAATATCTTTCAGAAAAATAGGAATAGAAGGTAACTTCTTCAACATAAAGAACATCTGAAAAATAATCGGGGCTAACTTTACACTGAATGGGAAAAGAATGACAGTTTTTCAACTAAGATCAAAGCCAGGATATCCATTCTCAACACCCTTATTTAACCTATTTGGGGAGTTCTAACCATTGTAATAAAGCAAGAAAGTAAAGTCTTATGGATGGACGAAGTAAATACTTCCCTTTTGATTGTCTAAATAGAAATTCCCACATAATCTATTAAAAAATCCATAAGTAGATTCAGTAAGATTATAGGATAGAAGATAAACATACTATAACCAATCAGAATGTTTCTATGTACTAGCAATGAATATGAGGCCACCAAATTAAAAAATATAATACTGTTTATAATTGCTAAAAATATTAAGGAATAATAAGAGGCCCAGGTGGAGGAATGATAAGGAAAGGTTGATAAATGGGTGCTAAGTTACACTTAGATAGGAGCAGGAAGCTGTGGTATGCTATTGCATAGTAGGTTGACTATAGATAACAAAACATAGCATTCATCCAAAAAGCTAAAGGGATTTTTGAAAGTTTTTGCCATAAGGAAATATAAATATTTGAAGAGATAAATATGTTGAACCTGATTTAAACATTGCACAATGTATACGCACATTGAAACATTGCATGGTACCCTATTAATATATACAATTTTATGTTTATAATTGTCACAAATTTAAACCAAAAATGTATTCCATGAACACAACTTATTTTTAAAATTTTACTGCGGCTATGCTCTTTGGTACTCTGTGATCTTCAAGGTGTTGCCTCTTACTGCTTTCTTTGAAACTCTCAGCCACTGATTAATCATTCTCACAGTCCTCTAAATCTTCCTTATCTTCAGATCTTCAATTTCCTGAGAAATAGCCACATGAGAACAAAATATTCTTTAGGGTGTGGCAACAGAGATCAGAACAATACTCCCTTGAGTGCTAAACATAATGAAAAGAAGGCGGACCCAGGGCTTGAGAAACTGCATCTGGTCCAAGTTCTATTACTAATTAGCAGAGTAATCTAGGAAAATCTACCTAAGGTCTCAGTCACCGCATCATCAGAGGATAATCTCTGAGGAACCCATTAGCTTTGACATTCTAGGGAATAAAAGACAGGCTGCCCTAAAGAAGAGAATTTTCCCCATTCTGAGCTAATTGGACAAGCTGTGTGAATGACATTCCAGTTCTCAGATGCCTGCAATAACTACTTATTCTCCAGAGGACACTGTGATTGCAGGTCTTCTGTCCGCTGGAGGTGGTAGAACTGAAGCTGCAGATGTGCTGTTTTGTGTAAATGTTAGGGAAATAAACTTAGACATTCTAGGAAAGGCAATGGGGTAAGGTAAGAATTTCATGCCAGAAATTTGTGTGGTTGACTCTGAGCCCTGTGCCAGTCACAACAGGTAGCTTAACTAGGTGGCACTTGGGAGGAGGCTAGGTGCCTAGAACCAGCCCAAAAAGAAAAATTTCTGTGTGTCAAGACCATCAAGAAATGACTATTAGTGGTGACTTCAACCTGAGACTATTGAAATCAGATGGAGGACTCAGACAGATCAAATTCATTTCCTAAAGCCCTTATCAGATTGCTTCTTCTTTAAAAATTTTCCAGCTTCCCAATGTATTCAAAACAAACTTTAAACTATTTACTCAGTTTTATTGAGGTATGATATACAAAAACTGTGTATCTTTATATTGTGGTGATTTGATGTATGTATACATTGTGAAATGGTTACCCAAATCAAGCTAACAAGATACATGAGATAACTTATAAAAAGGAAAAGATTATTTTTGGCTCACAGCTTTGGAGGGTCTAGTCCATGATGTATCAGAACCATTATTTGGGGCCTGTGGTAAGGCATCGCATCATGAAAGGAGTGTGTGGCAGAGCAGAATTTCCCATTTCATGGCCAGAAAACAAAGAGAAACAGGAAGAACAATTTTTTTAAATTATAAGGACTTCCCATAAGGCCTTATTATCTAAAGGTCCACGGCATCTTGCAATAGCTCCATCCTAGCAACTAAGGCTTTAAAACACAAATCTTTGGGGGATATTCAACATCCAACGTAAAGCAAGGTACTTTGCTCATTTTTAATTGAGTTATTGTCTTTTTTGCAACACATTTGTACGAGTGCCTTATATATTTTTTACATTCATTTTTCATTGGGTGTGTTTATTATTAATATTTTCTCCCAGTTCAGAGTTTGCATTTTCATTTTGATTGCTTGCTTCCATGTGAAAAAAGTTTTTAATTTGATTTACTCCCATTTATCTATTTTTGCTTTTTTTGTATATGCTTTTGATATCATATTCAAAAACTCATTGTCACAACCACTGTTGGGGAACTTTTTCCTGTATTTTCTTCTAGTAATTTTACAGTTTCAGGTTCTATGTTTAAGTCCTGAATCTATTTTGAGTTGGTTTTTATACATGGTATAAGGTAAAGATCCAATTTTATTAGCAACTCTGTCTGGAATGAATTAACCATAAATTATGCATTTATTTCTGTGAGTTCTATTCCATTCCATTAATATATATGTCTGCTATGTGTCAATTTTATGCCAATATTATACTATTTTGATTACTATGTCTTTATGATACATTTTGTTTTGTGGTAGGTATTTTATTTTATTTTACTATAAGAAGACAAATTGTAATTATGTATGTTTATTGGGTGCAAAGTGATATGTCATATGTACACAATGTGGAATGATTAAATCAAGCCAATGGCAATATTATCGGGTTTGTGGTAACAACATTTGGAATATAAAACAATTTAAAAATCTGTAATAGATTATATCATTAACTATAGTCACCATGCTGAATAATCAGTCTCAAAAACTTATTCCTTGTTTCTAACTGAAACTTTCTACCCTTTAACAAACATCTCCAACTTCCTTCACTCCTCCAACTTTGGTAGTCACTATTCTACTTGCCCTGAGTGCAATTGTTTTAGATTCCACATGTAAGCAAGATCATCCAGTATTTGTCATTCTGTGTTTGACATTATTTTGCTTAGCATAATGTCCTTCAGGTTCACTCATATCACAGATGGTAGGATTTCCTATGTTTAAAAGGCTGAATAATATTCTATTGCATTGTTAAGGTTTATATATGAAGTGTCCCTCAGAAAGGATCATGTGTTGGGGTGCTTGTTCCCCAACTGATGGCATTATTTTGGGAGGTTCTGAAAATTTTAGAAGGTGGAACCTAGCTGGAGGAACTAGGTCACTTGGCAGATTCTTGGGGATATTTTGTTCCTGGCTCCTTGTTGTCTTACTCTACACTTCCTGTCCTCATGAGGTGAAGAACGTCCCCAGCCACACGTGCCCATCACCGTGCTGTTCTGCCCAAGCACAAAGGGTCAAGCAACTATGGGACTGAACCTTCTCAAACCATGAGCAAAATAAATCCTTCCTGCTTTAAGTTGTTGATTTCCTGGTCACAGATAGGCAAAAGTAACTAATACATATATATTATATCATATTATGTAGTTATAATAACATATTATTTTCTATACTTGTATACATAGATATAATCTTCTCTATTCGTTCATTTCTTGATGGATACCTAGGTTGATTTCTTATTTTTAGTATTGTGATTTATGTTACAATGAACAAAGGAATGCAAATATGTCTTTAAAATGGTAATTTTATTTTTTTTCATATACATATTCAGAAGTGACATTGCTTGATCATATAGTAGTTTTAATCCTAGTTTTTTGAGGAACCCCCTACTGCTTTTCATAAGGCTGTATTAATTTACTTTACAATCCAACAGTGTGCAAATATTTCCTTTTCTCTAAAGCCTTGCCAACACTAGTTATTCTTCCTTTTGTCAGAATGGTAATAACCATTCTGGTATGACATAATCTCTCATTGTGTTTTAATTTGAATTTCTATAATATTAAATGATGGTAGAAGTTTTCATATATATGGTGTCCATTTGTGTGTCCAATTTAGTAAGTGTTTACTTAGGTTCACTGCCCATTTTAAAAATCAAGTTTATTTTGTTATTGAGTTTCTATTGAGTTGTTTGAATTCTTTACATATGTAGGACATTAGCCCTTCATCATATATGTGACTTAAAGATGTTTTCTTCTTATTGGTTGGTTATCTCTTTATTCTGTTAATTATTTCTTTTACTGTGCAAAGCGTTTTCAGTTTGATATAGTGTTTTTTACCTATTTTTGTTTTAGATTTCTGGGAATGAATTCAAAGAATAATGGCCCAGACAAAAGTCAGTAGTTTCTTCCATAATATTCCGGCAAATTTACAGTTTTCAGGTCTTACATTTAAGTCTTTAATCCATTTTGAGTTCCTCCTTATACATGATGTAAGATAAGGATCTAATTTCATTCTTCTACATATAAATGTCCTATATTCCCAATGACATTTGTTGAAGAAACTGTCATTTTCTCATTGTATGTTCTTGGAATCATTGTCAAAAGTCAATTGATCATAAAAGGATTAATTTCTCAGCTTTCTCATCTGTTGCATTGCTTGATGCGTCTGTTTTTATGCTAGTACAATGGTGTTTTGATTAGTACAGTTTTGCAATAAAATTTTAAGTGAACAAGTGTGATACTGGTTAGCTATTTGAGGTGTTTGGGAGATTCCATACAAATTTTAGGATTTTTTTCTATTTCTATGAAAGATACCATTGGAATATTGATATAATTACATTAAATCTGCATATTTCTTTGGGCAGTATGGTTATCTTGACTATATTGATTGTTCTGATCAATGAACACAGTTTATCTATTTATTTGCATCTTATTTCAATTTTTCATCAATGTCTTATTACTTTCAGTGTATAGCTCTTTATTCTGTACAGTTAAATTTATTCATGAGTATTTTATTATTTGTTATGCAAATGTAAAAAAGATCATTTTCTTAATTTCTTTTTTGGATTGTTTGCTATTAGTGCATAGGCTATAGTTTGGATGCATTGTCAAAGGTTCATATGTTAAAAGCTTGGTTCCCCAGGGCGCCACTATGAAGAGTGGGTAGAACCTTTAGGAAGTGGGACCTTAAATCATTGGGGAGTGCTGTTAAAGGTGATTATTTGATTCCACTCTCTTCCTGTCTCACTTTGCTTCCTGATTCATGAGGTGAGTATTTTGCTGTACCATATGTCCCCACCATGATGTGACATCCATGGCAGAGGCCCAAAGAAATGGGGACACTCTACCATGTACTGGAACCTCCAGAAGCATTATCAAAATAAAGCTTTTTTCTTTGTGAGTTAATAGCTTTGGGTATTTTGTTATAGTAGTATGAAGCTGGCCAATACAGAAAATTTCTACTAAGTGGGGCCATAGCTGTAATGATACCTGATCATGTGGAGAAACTTTGGAATTGGCTTATGGGAGATGTTTGGAAGGGTTTGGAGGAACAGGTTAGAAAAAGATTAAAATACTGTTCATGGAGCATAATGAGTGACTCTGGTAAGTGCTCAGAAAACAAGAATAATGATAGAAATGTGGACAGTAAAGGTTATAATAATGAGGGTTCAGATGGGAATGAAGACTTTATTGGGAATTAGACTAGACCCGTTCTTGTTACACCATAAGAAAGAATTTGGCTACATTTTTGTCCATGCCCTGTTAATTTTGCATGAGGCCAACCTTAAAAATGATGGGCTAGTTTATCTGGCAGAAAAGACTTCAAGGCAGTGAAAGATTTAGGCTGCAGCATGAATATTATTGGCTGGAACAAAAAGGAGCAGAGTGGAAATATTTGGAAAAGTTGGTGGTTTGCCAGAAAAACAGGTATGTGTAAGAATGTATCCAAGAAGGGTGCAAAGCGGGGTGTGGATGCTAAACAGATTAGCACCAACTTTAAAAGTCAAGTGTTTTGCATAAGGATAGTAGTAAAGATGCCTGTAGGGCATCTAAAGCATCTGCAAGGCCATCCCATCCATCACAGGCTCAAAGGTGCAGAAATGCAATTTGTTTCAAAGACATTCCAGGGCAGAATTGTTTCAGAAAAGAGCCCACCGTGCTCTGCACACCCAGGATCATCTTGGGATTTGTTTCCCTGAGACTCATTTCCCCATGTTCAGCCAGAAAGACATTCAGAGTCCAATGGGTTATGGTTCAATCAGATCCAAGTACAGCTTATACAGGTAGCTGACCGCAACATTGTCCATATAATTCTGGTTTTAAAAGCATACAGAATGCAAGAGTTAGGGTGTCATGGCAACTTTCATCAAGAGTTCAAAGGAAAGTCTGGGAGGTCAGGCAGTCTGCTGCAGGTTCAGAGCTCCTACAAAAAACCCCCAATAGGCAACATGCGATGGAGCTGTGGAAGTGAACCCAAAGCTGCAGTGGAGGGAGGGAGAAGAGCCAGCAAAATGCAACACTCATTAGGAAAAGCTACAGGCAGTGTAAAGAGCCAGCTGAAGAGAGTGGCCATGTGAGCAGTAACCTGCTTGGGCACCCACATCCTGCCACAGTGTACTCCTGATGCCAGATGTGGAACTTTAGGAACTAACATTTGTTCCACTTGGTTTTGGTCATACCTTGAACCAATCCCTTCTTATTATTTTCCTATTCTTCCCTTTTGAATTAGGAATATTTACCTGTGCCCATTCCACAATTGTATGCTGGAAGTATATCATTTTTATTTTTATTTTAGTTTCACAAAGGATCACAGTTGAGTTTGCCTTGAATTTCAGAGGATATTTTGAAGTTGGACTTTTGGGCAGTGCTGGAGCAGTTAAGATTTGGGGGATGCTTGGGGATGTACTGAATGTATTTTGCATTGTGAAGAGGACATGAACCTTTGGGACTTGGGGGTGGAATGCTATTGCTTGAATAAGTGTCCCACATGTTAAAAGTCTCGGTCCCTAGGGTGGCACTATTGGGAGATGGTCGACCCTTTAAAAGGTGGAGCCTTATGGGAGTTCTTTAGCCCATTGGAGGCATGCCCTACAGGGGAATGTGGTACCCTGGTCTCTTCCTGTCTTGTTCTGCTTCCTGGCATGTACAGTGAGTGCTTTTGTTCTGCTATGTGATCCCACCATGATGTGCTGCCCTTACCAGAGGCCCAGTGCTACTGGGACATTCTTCTATCTTGGACTGAAACCTCCAAAACTACAAACAAAAATAAAATTTCCCTACTTATAAATTCAATATCTCAGATTTTTCATAATAGTAATGTGAAGCTGACTAACATCGTATAGAAATGCTACTAATTTTCATGTATTGATTTTGTATCATGCAACCTTAGTATATTAATTTATTAATCCTAAGAGCTTTTTTAGTGAAGCATTGAGGATTTTTTCTATGCAAGATCATGTCATCTGCAGAGACAATTTTACTTCTTCCTTTTTGATTTGGATAACATTTATGTCTTTGTTGGCTTTTTTGTTTTTAGTTTTTTAACTAATTGCTCTAAGATTTCCAGTACTATGTTGAATACAGGTATTAAATGTGGGCATCCTTGTCTTTTTCCTAATTTTAGAGGGAAAGCTTTCAAGTTTTCACAACTAAATATAATGTTAGTTGTAAGCTGCTCTTATATGGCCTCTATTGTGTTGAGGTACATTCAACTTAATTTGTTGAATGGATACATGTGGAATTTTGTCAAATACTTTTTCTGCATCTAATGAGTTTACTATATGTTTTTTGTCCTTCATTCTAGTAATGTGATGTGTTACATTTATTGATTTGCATATGGTGAAATATCCTTGTATCCCAGGAGTAAGTCCCACTTGATTATGGTAAATGATACTTTTAATGATACTTGAATTCACTTTGCTAGTAATTTATTGAGGATTTTTTTATCTATGTTCATTAGGAATATTGCCCTATAATTTTCTTTTTTTGGAGTGTCATTGTCTGACATTGGAGTCAGGGTAATGTTGGCCTTGTAAGATGAGTATGGAAGTGTTTCTTCCTTTTCAGTTTTGGAAATGTTTGAGAAGGATTGGCATTATTATTAATATGTTTGATAGAATGAAACCATCAGCTCCTAAGCTTTTCTTCATTGGGATACTTTTGATGATTGATCCAACATCCTTACAGTTAGTCACAATACTAAGATTTTCTGTTTGCATGAATCAGGTTTCGGTGATAGCATATTTCTAGGAATCCATCAGTCTCTTTTAGGTTATCTACTTTATTGGTATATAACTATTCAAAGTAGTCTTTGTATTTCTGTGGTATCATTTATAATGTCTCTTTTCATTTATGATTTAACTCATTTCCGTCTCTCTTTTTCTCTTAGTCTAACTAAAGGCTTGTCAATTTCATTTATACTTTCAAGAAACAGACTCGATTTTATTAGTATTTTTTATTATTCCTCCTCAATTTGGGCATAATTTATTATTCTTTTTCTAGTTCCTCGATATATAAACTTAGTTTGTTTGCCTAACATATTTCTTTTTTCTTCATGTAGACATTTTATTGCCATAATCTTCCCTCTTAGAACTGCTTGTGCTGCATTCTACAAGTTTTTATATGTTGTCTTTCCATTCCATTTGTCTCCAATTACCATTTCATTTACCTTTGGATTTCTTCTTTGAACCACACTTGTGTGGAATAACTTTTTCTATCTCTTTACTTTCAGCCTATGTTTTTCCTTTTTTCCTCTTTATTTAGTTCTTTCTTTCCTTCTTTCTCTCTTTCTTTTTTGAGACAGGGTCTCACTATGTAACCCAGGCTGGCTTTGGTTTTGTGATCCTCCTACCTCAGTTTACCAAGTGCTGGGATTATAGGCATAATACATCAGCCTATGTTGTCTTAAAGCTAAAATGAGTATCTAATACACAGCACATAATTAGGTCTAGGTCTTTTTAAATGCATTCAGCCACTCTCTCTTTTGATTGGAGAATTTAGTCCACTTACATTTAAAGTAATTGTTGATAAGTAAAGTCTTCCTATTGCTATTTTGTTCATTATTTATATCTGTTTAATACTTCCATTGTTACTTTCTTCCTCTCTTGTTGTCTTCCTTAGTGATTTAATCATTTTATATACTGGTATGCTTTCATTACTCTAAATTTTATGTATCTACTATAGGTTTTGCTTTGTGTTTACCATGGGGATTACATAAAACATCTTATAGTTTCAGGAGTCTATTTTAAGCTGAAAGCAAGTTTACTTAAAGCACATACAAAAACTTTATATTTTTACTCCTCCCACAGACACATTTTTAAAGCATCTTTTAGCTATTCAATCATATAAATCTTCTCAATATTCTGAATGGGACAAGAAAGAGACAGGCCTCTTGGAGAAGAATCCCACATAGCTGGGAATGCTGGGTGCTCACATATTTCACTCTCATTTATCCCTACTGAAGGAATCATAGGCTTAGTGGTCTCTCTTGATACTGATCTGTGCCACCATGGGGATAGGTATGATGTAGGTAAAGGGAACATGCTGTTCTTATTCTCTTTGATGTGCATATCTCTGATTTTTTTTCAACAGTGTGCTGGAACTTAAACTCTCATTGATGGCTGGTTGTCATAATCAATGATGCACTATAGGGAGATGATGGTAGAAAAATCATATTCCACCATCTTTCTTGGAGTCTTAACTACCTATCACAGCTTTAGACAATTTCCTGAATTTTACTCCAACTTATCTAAACAAACTTTATCTTCAATTATTGCTTAAACCTATATCCAACAATACTCTCTGACCCAACTACTTGCTACTCCACCAACAAACTACTTGATACTCCTAACTTGTGCATTGTTGCTTTCACGTATTTTTTATCTACCACAGATTTCCAGCACATTTCTCTGTGAAGTTTTACTTGAGGGCTCCAATTGGTGAATATTTCCTTCCTCTCCTTAACTCCTATAGTTCTTAGCATCTACTTTGAAAGGAAAGAATTAATCATCACAACTAGCATCAACACTTTCTCATCTTAAAATTTATTTTTCCCAGATTCATTACTCCACAGTGAAATCTTTATGATTTTGTATATTTCTCAAGGGAATATGAAAGCAGAGGCATACCTGAACATTATTTTTATGCTCCACAGTGGTAATTATACCAAGCATTTAAGTGATCCCCAAATTTTACTGATTCTACATTGCTGAGTACCTGAATATGTTCTTTCCTCTTTATTCTCATTCCCTTTAGTTCAAGCTCTCCTCACTCTGTCAGGAAGTCCTGCAACAGCCTCTTCAATCCTTTCAACTGGAAATGGCTAAATGCTTTCTAAATGCAAATAAGATCTCCTTCCTCACCCAGAATAAACCCACCAATGGCTCCTCATTCCCTAACGAAAAGGTTCAAGGTCTTTATGATGGCATGGAAAAAAACACCATTAGAGCTTTTTAAGGGCTGTTATTCCCACCATACTCCCACTTAGTGCAGTGTTTGACACATGGTACATGTTCAGTAAATAGTTATGATTGAATAGATATGTAAATGATTTGGAAATCACTTATTGTAAGAAATCAAAGGAATTTTAGAGATTGTGATTTTGAAATGTATTCAATCTTTTGGATTTACAGATTAGGAAAATAAGGTACAGCGAGTTTAACACTAAGCCAATGTTCGTTTCAACACTAAGCTAATGTTTGTTTCAACACTGTATGGCAGTGGACTTTTTAAAAAATGGGTCTTCTAAAATAGAATGTGATATTCATTCTCTGAACAACTTTAAATATAAAAAGCATGAAGGGTACAGTAATGGAACTTATTGGTCTTGGATAATTCTAGAAAATGTTACAACTTGGCACAGCATAGTATGAAAAAACAGATATTTGCCCCTTTTTGTAAATCATTTTAAAGACCCAGAATCATTTTCCCAAGTATACTTACAGAATGCTATGAAGGAAAAAATGACAAGGAAAAAGAGGAGAAAAAAATGACTAAAAATTATACTTGCAAGGTCCTCATGCCTATATAGTTTTCCTAGAATGCCCAGCTTTGTGAGAACTTGCCATCCATTTCTAAGTTTAGAAATAGTTATTTCAGTGCCTAAGAGTCTTCAGATGCCTTCCTCTGCAGAAAAAAACTCAGTAGTACTTGGAAAGTAACCTACATTTTTAAGTGATGAAGAGATAGTAATAGTTCTGGAGGAAAGAAATATTCATTTCCTAAATACACTAAGCTTGTAGTGGTATCTTTCTACTGAGGGATACCACACAGAACACTGTATAATTTGAAATTATGACCATGAAGATGCTTCACAGTTTCTGCAAAGGAAACCACTGATTTAACAATTTAGAAAGGTGTGCATCTGTTGGAAAGAGAGAGAATCCCTGATCATCAGAGGGTGAGAGGACTTCCAATGTCAAAACACAGTCAGTAAATATGCTTTTCTGTGTGTCCAACCTCACTTTGTATTGTATCAAAAATTAGCTGTTCATTGAAGAAGGGCAGGAAAAGACTCTTCATTTAGTATAACTTTTCAGTTTGTTGCCCATCAAAAACGCCAAGGATTTCTTGTTTCAGCATCAGCAGTGTGTGACACTACTCCCTTTTGTCCTAAGAAACATGTGTCCTAAAGTAGTTGTACAGAAGCAACCACTTTGGAGCACAATTATTCATGAACAGAATTCAGTGTTGTGATTAAATGTAGCTTATAACTAAGTCGTTCTGATGCATATTAAATCATTTGCATAGAAATAACTGGTTTATGGTCAGAAGTAAGCATATACATGAAATTAAAAAGCTTCTGCACAACAAAAGAAATGGGAGAAAATATTTGCTAAGCTATACATCAGACAGAAGACTGATAACCAGAATATACAGAGAGCTCAAAAAACTTAATCAATGAACCAATAAAGACGTGGGCAACTGAACTAAACAGAACTTTTTCTAAGGAAGAAATCCAAATGGCCAAAAAACACATGAAAAAATTCTCACCATCCCTGGCCATAAAGGAATTGCAAATCAAAACCACACTAAGATCCCATCTCACCCGTTAGAATGGCTATCAGCAAGAACACTACCAACAACAAATACTGGCGAGGATGTGGGGAAAAAGGAACCCACATTCACTGCTGGTGGGAATGTAAGCTAGTACAACCACTTTGGAAAACAGTATGGAGTCACCTTAAAAAACTAAACATAGATCTGCCATATGACCCAGCAATACTACTCCTAGGGATATACCCAAAGGAATGCAACACAGGTTACTCTAGAGGCACCACACACCCATGTTTATTGCAACACTATTCACAATAGCCAAGCTATGGAAACAACCAAGATGTCCTACAACTGAAGAATGGATCACAAAAATGTGGTACTTATACATAATGGAATTTTACTCAGCCACAAAGAAGAATGAAATTTTATCATTTGCAGGTAAATGGATGGAACTAGAGAACACCATCTTAAGCAAAGTTAGTCAGGCTCAGAAGGCCAAAAATCACATGTTCTCCTTCATATGCAGATTATAGACCTAAAACAAATGCAGTAATATTACTGGACATGGGTCACACACTAAGGGGAGAATGTGCATGGGAAGAATAAGGAAAGGAAAGGAAACCTAAGACTTGAATGTGGTTGATGTGCTGACTGTAGAGGAATGAATAAAGTAATCTTAAATTAGCACAGGCCACTATGGGAAGGAGACCAAGAAGTAGTGAAGAGGTCTGGTAGAAATGAACTAATGTGGGTTGCAATACATAAATTCATGGAAGTAACACTAGGAATCTCTCTGTACAACTATCTTTATCCCTAACCAGCAAAAACTCTATGTCATTCTTATTATCTCTTGTGTTTTTCTCTTCAACAAAATCAGAGAAGAGGGTGGAACAGGTTCTGCGTGGAAGCAGGGGAATTGGGTAGGTAGGGGTTGGGTGGTGAGGTAGCACAAACAATGTATGCACATGTAAATAAATGTAAAACTGATAAATAAAAAAAGAAAGTCAGTGGAAGTGATTATTCTGCAATTCCTTTGCTTTTTTCCCCTAGACTCTGGGCTGAGGCACTTGCCATTTTCAAGCCCTTCTTAATATTCTGTCATAACCCTGGGACTTCCTGCCTGATGAATCTTTGAAGAGTCATCTTCTCATGAAGGAAAAGCTGTAGGTGTCCAAGGGACTCTTAGCAGCACGAATTCTTGCTGTTTTGCTATAGGGTTCAGATTGACTGGGAAGGGGTTTTATGTGTATATATATGACGTTGGACAATTAGGGAAGTAAAAACCTAGGTGGAATTTTCAGTGGACTCTGAATCCCTAGAATCCTCACGTTTTCAGGCAGATTTAGAGCCAGGGTTCTTATAAAGGCTGTAAATTAAGGCAAGACCCAGAGAAGCAGTAAAAACTCAAGTTTCCTGGGTGTTTTGATTCCTAGCAGACACTGCCTTAGTTCCTGCTACCGTTTATTAACAGGGAATAGCAAACTCGCATCTTAACAGCCTTTTTTCTACAAAAGAGAATGAGGAAGAAAACAGAAAAGCACTGGAGCATGGAAAACAAACATTGCTGGCTTCACACTTGGATGTTGTTGGATGCTGTTTGGTCCTATTGACCACTAGAGCTTTTTAAAGACTGGGTCATGCCCCGTGTCTTATGTACTACTGCATCTCACATCCTTATTCCTGCCTCTGCCAAATGTAGTGTCTGAAACATGGTAGATGCTCAGTAAAAATTTGTAGGTAAGAAAAACTTGAAGATTTATAGAACTGGGCTGAAGAGAAAAGATGGAGGAAATTTTTGGACACTCTGTATAACCCTGTAAAACATGGCTAGGTCATGACATTTACTTGTTATATTTTCCCAGAGGGGAAAAACAACAGTAATTAGAAACCTACTAATATTAGAATCAGACTATGGAGGTTGTACAATTCATCCTATACATACCAAAAATTTAACTACTTTCTTTCATTTTTTTTATGTTTTTAATCATTTTATTTATGTAGAACTGACATACAAAATTGCACATATTTAAAATTTATATATTTATATTCTGTAATATGTGTATTCTCCATGAAAATATCAGAACAATGAAGATAGTGAGGATGTCAACCACTCTAAAAGTTCTTTCTTGCTCCTTTGTAGTCGCTTCTTCCTGCTTCTCCCCTGGAGACAATCATTGAGCTACTTTTGGACACTACGGACTAACTTTCATGTTCTGGAGTTTTATGTAAATAGAATCATATAGTATGCATGCTTTGGCGTCTGGCTTCTTTTATACAGTATAATTACTTGGAGATTCAAACATGTTGTATTTCCATTCACCTGCTGATAGAAACTTGGGGCATTTCCAGTTTTTGGCTATTACCAACAATGCTGCTATAAACACATTCATATACAAATCCTTGCATGGACATGGCCTTTCATTTCTTATGGATAAATACTGGGTAGATGAATGACTAAATCATAAGGGATGTGCACAGTTAACTTTTTGAGAAAATGCCAAATTGTTTTCCAAACTGGTTGAAGCAGTTTACATTCCAATGAAGAGTATGTGAGAGTTTCATTTCCTCTACATCTTAGCCAACACTTGCTGCAGTCCGCTTTTAAATGCAGTCATGTGATGTTTAACAGTAGGGACCATTCTGAGAACTGTATCATAAGGCGATTTTGTCATTATGGAAACACATAGATTCCACAAGCTAGGATGTCTACGTCATTGGAAATTCAATCTTGTAGGACTACTGTGGTATATGGAGTCCATTGTTGACCCAAATGTTGTTTATGTGGCACCTGAATATAATTTCAATCCCTGTTAAATTTCTCATTTTTGGTCATTTATTGTTTATTTTAAACAATTTCATTGAATTGTTTCTCTGTATTTTCTTGAAGTTCACTGAGCTTCTTTAAAATGCTTACTTTGAATTATTTGTCAAACAGCGCATAAATCTCCATTTCTTGATTTCTGCCTTTATTTCACTCTTTTGATGGTGTCATGTTCCCTGATTGTTTTTGAACTTTATGGTATA
This sequence comes from Castor canadensis, assembly GCF_047511655.1. Lineage (NCBI taxonomy): Eukaryota > Metazoa > Chordata > Mammalia > Rodentia > Castoridae > Castor > Castor canadensis. The sequence goes on along the minus strand of NC_133405.1, from coordinate 45,324,481 downwards.
TGTTGCTACTGGAATCCTTGGGCAGGTGGCCTGGTGCCAGGGTGTTGATTGCCAACTTGATTAGATTGAGAGATGCTTAAGATATTAGTAAAACACTCTTCTTGGTATGTCTGTGATGGCATTTTCAGAGATGATTAGATTATGAAGGCTCTGACCTAATCAATGCTTTCATCCACTGATGGATTGAAAATTTGAATAGACCATTGGGAGGTGGTGGAGACTTAAGAGGTGGGGCCTTATAGGAGAAAGCAGATCACTGGGGGCATGTCTTTGAAGGGTATATCTTGCCCTGCTCTTTTCTTGTCTGCCCCTCTCTGCTTCCTGGCTATCATATTCTGCCTCATCTCAAGCCCAAGGCAGTGGATCCTCCACCTGACCTTGGACTGAAACCTATGAAACCATGAGCCCCAAACAAATCTTTCTTTCCTTAAAATTGTTTATCTAAGGTATTTGACACAGTGAAAACACTAGCAAATGGGCAGAATTGTGCCTGGGTCCATGGGGTTGGGCTTAGAGTATAGAACTGCTGGGGTGAATGCATTGTTGGGTCTGCACCAAGGAGGATCTGAGCCTCACTCTGCAGAGTCTGACCTAGCACTGGAGCAGGCTTGAAGATTGATTCTATAGGCACAAGCCTGGTCTTGGGTACATAAGGTCTGAATTAGAGCCTGGGTCTGTAGGGGTGGTCTTGGGGCTTCAGTCCCCCAGGTCTGGCATAGCAGCAATGTCTACTAGGGGGTATGCCTGCATGCACCCTGGGTCTGCTGTAACAGGTTTGCACTCTGTGTTCAGCAGAGCACAGGGCCATTGGAACTGACTTGGAATCTGATACCAGCCTGGGGAAGGTATAGGCATGAAGTCTGGGTCTGCAGTGGTCAATCTGAAATATGAGATCTCAGGTGCTGACCTGGTTCCTGGAGCCATGGGGCTCATCTGGAACCTATGGCCCTAAGAATCATCCTGGGTTCTGGGGCAGCAGAGGTTAGCCTGTGCTCTAGAATCTGCAGAAGTATTGAGTCTCATTGACTAGCCTACACTGAATAAGCCTGGAGCCTGTGCCTGTGAGTGGCATTGTTGTGCCTGAGCCCTGGAGTGAACCTGAAGCCTGGGCTGTGTCAGCTGACCTGGCTTTGCGCTGAGCTAGAACTTAGGGTAGACCTGGAGTCTACAACCACACTCCCCTGAATGCACCCTGTCTCGTCTGATCTTGGAAACTAAGCAGGGTTATACTTGGATTTAGAGGCTAGAGCCACAGGGACCAGGCAAGAGACTTCATCTACAGGTGACTAATTATTAGAGCTGTGGAGGCCAGTCTGATGCTGGGGCAGGAATAAAGCCTGGGACTATAAAGACCAGCCCACTGCTGAGTATAGATTGGACTTTTAAGGCCAGTCCTAGGTTGGTTCTGGAACCAGTCTATTGGGGCAGGTTTCATGCTGGAGTAGGCTTGGAGCCTGAGTCTATGTAGGCTGACCTCATGCTAAGGTGGTCTGGAGCCTGAGTCAGGCCTGAGGCCTGGATCTCTAGGGGACATCCCAGTGGCTAGGTCTATGGATGTTGACCTCATGACTGAGGTTGCAGGCACCAGCCTGATACCAGGGAAGGCATCAAGCCCACTGGAAATGACCCAGCACTGAAGGTAGTCTGGAGCCTGGGGACCTTATAGTTGGCCTGGAGGTGGGACAGTCCCAGAGACTGAGTCCCCAGGAAGGCCTGGAGCTTAAGTCTGTGAGATTTGTCCTGATACCAGTACAGGTCACTGTCAGGGTTCAAGACAAGTCCAGTGCTTTTCTTTTCCCCAAGTGGAAAGTATCTTTCTCCTTAGTAGAAAGCCTGGGTTTAGAAGAAGGATGCCCTGGATAATGTAAAACAGTCCTTCCTACCCTTTTCAATGTTTGCTTGTTTTATTTCTGTGCAACAGTCAGGTGATATAATCTCTTACCTGTTTTCCCTAACTCTTATGAAGGTATTTTCATGCATGGATAGTTGTTCAGATTGGTGTTTTTGCAAGAAGATGAGCTATAGAAAGCCTTATTTTCTATCTAGCTGATGTTCTTATCTGTAGTTTGTTTAAAAATTTTTAACCATCCTGATATTGCCTACTGGTATTTCATTGCAATTTAAATATGTATTTCCCTAATGGTAATTGTGGTGAGCATCTTTTAATTGGCTTATATGTAATGTATCTTCTTTAGTGCAATAACTGTTCAAATATTTTCCCATATTTAATCAAGTTGTTCATTTTCTTATTGTTGTACCTTAAGAATTCTTGCTATATTCTAGATACATGTTCTTTATCACATGTTATGATTTGGATGTGGGTTGATCCCCCAAAGGTGCATGTGCTGGAAGTTTTGTCCCTAGTTTGTCAGTGTTGACTTGGTGGAACCTTTAAGAGCTAGAGCCTACTAGAAGGTAATTAGGTTACGGGGGCTCCAGTCTCATGAATGGATTAATGTTGATCTGACAGGAGCAGATCAGATCTCATGTGACTGCATAGTTCCCATGAGAGCAGGTTGTTATAAAGCAAGGCAGCCCCATGTACTTGACCCTTGTATGTATACTTGTTCCCCTTCCTTTTCTCCACCATGTTGTAATGAAGAGAAGGGATACCTTGCCAGGATGCTAGCATCATGCTGTTTAGACCTTCCAGCCACCAGAATCAGGAGCCAAATAAACCTCTTTTATTTATAAAGTACTTAGCCTCAAGTATTTTATTATAGCAATACTAAGTAGATTTAGACATTAGATATATACATCATGAGAATTTTGTCCTTGATGGTAGCTCAACTCTTCATTCTCATAACAGTGTCTTTTGCAGAGCACTTTTCAATTTTTATGAAGTCCAAATTATCAAGTTATTCTTTTATTAGTTATACTTATGTGGTTAGAATTAAGAAACATTTTCATAATTCAAGAACACAATAATTTTACCCCATGTTGATGTCTATTAGTTTTAAAAACTTAGATTTTAAGCTTAGGTCTATTTTCACATAATTTTTTAAATGCAATGCAAAATATGACTCAAAGTTCATAGATTTGCACATGGATATCTAGTTATTCTAGCACCATCTCTTTAATTTCTTTTTTCCTCAAAAAATAGTTTTTGGAGCTTTGTCAAATCATTGTCCATATGTTACATCAATTTATAATCTCCCTTTATTGTTTCATTGATTTGTGTCCACTCTTATATCAATACCACACTGTTTTCATTATGGTAGCTGTATAATAAATCTTGAAATCAGGTACTGCTAGTCCCCACCTTTGTTCTTCTTTTTAAAAATAATCTTTAGAGGGCTAGGAGGTGTGGCTGAAGTGATAGAGTGCCTTCCTAGCAAGCATGAGGCCCTGAGTACAAACCCCAATACCACCAAAAAGAAATATCCTTTAGTTATTCTAGGTCATTTTCATTTGCATATGAATTTTAAAATCACCTTGTCACTTTCTGCATAGAGACTTCTGGAATTTTGGTTGGAAGTGTATTGACTCTATAGATCAATTTGAGGGTGATTAACATCTTAATGTCAAGCTATCTGACCATGTGAACAAAATAAATCTCTCCATTTGTTTAGGTCTTTCATTTTTTTCAGCAATGATTTGTGGCTTTCAGCTAAAGGCCTAATGTATCTTTTATTAGCTTTATCACTGAGCACTTGATATTTTTATGTTATTGTAAATTGTATTTTTTATGCTTTAATTTACTATTCACCATTGCTACAATATAGAAATATAGTTGAATTTTAAAGTGTTGACCTTATATTTTGTAACCTGGGTGAACTCATTTATGGATTCTGTGAATAAAAAGGAAGTTACTTCTTTTATCCCAACATGGATACACCTTTTATACTTTCTCTTGTCTGATTAAAAAATGGTGGTGAGAGCAACCATCCATGTCTTATTATCTTAGGGGAAAAACATTGTCTCTTTTACTAGTAAGTATGATGTTAGCTATAAATATTTTACACAAATCGTTCAGGAAGTTCCTCAATTTGATCCCTAATTTGAGCATTTTAATCATGAATGAGTGTTGGATTTTACCCAGTTTTTTTTTTCTCTGTCTATTGATTGTCTTCAATTTTTGTTCAGTATCCTGTTATCATGGTACATTACATTGATTGATTTTGGCATGTTGCTGGGATAAATCTCACTTGTCATAATGTATAGTTAACATTTTTTTGCTGCTGGATTTGGTTTGCTGGTATTTTGATGAGGATGTTTCCATCTACATTCCTAGGGTATATGGGTCTGTAGTTTTCTTCTGATATCCTTGTTGCCTTTTTGTACCAAGGTAACATTGGACCTGTAGAATAGGTTAAAAAGTGCTCCCACCTGTTTTGTTTTTTTAAAAATGTTTTTAAAGAATTGGTTATTGTTTTATAGAACTCATCAGTGAATATGTCCAGATCTGAAGTTTTCTTTCTGGAAGCTTTTTTTTATGACAAATTCAATTTCTTTAATAGTTATAGGCCATGCATGTTGTTTCAAATAATTTTCTCATTTTATCTAAGTCATCAAACTTATTGACAAAGTTGCCAACAATATTCCTTTAATATACTTTTATTATCTATATAATCTTTGGTGATGTTATCTTCCCATTCTTATTATTGCTGACATATTTTTTCTTTCTTTTTTTCTGCTCAGACAGACTGAAAGTTTTTTTTAAATTGATCTTGCCAAATAACCAGCTTTAGGTTTCATTGATTTTTTTTCAATTTTGTTTTGTTTTATATTTCATTGATGTCTGCTTTCATGCTTCTTATTTATTTCTCTGCTTACTTTGCTTTCCTTTTTAGGAAAATAATATGTGCTTCTATCCTAATATACCATTTAGCACTATAACTTCTGCATTAGTAGCATTCCACAAATTCTGATATGTTGTGTTTTCATTTTCATTCAGTTCAAAATATTCTTAAATTTCCCTTTTGATTTCTTTCTTTTTTGGATCCATTCATTATTTAGATTATATTATTTAGTTTTCAAATATTTGAAGGATTTTACAGAGATCATTCTGTTACTGATTTCAAATTTAATTATGCTGTTGTAAAAAGTATACTAGGCATGATTTAAATCCTTTTAAACATATTGCATCTTAGTAAATATTTTGTGAATGTCTGTACTTGAGAAGAATGTGTATGCTGCTACTATTGGGTGGAGTGTTCTATAAATGTTTATCAGGGTAAGTTGGTAGATAGTGTTGTGCAAGTACACTGCATCAAGTACATTGAAATTTCTAATTTCCTGTAAAAATAATTGAGAAAAATTATATTAAAATCTTAGACTATAATTGTGAATTTTGTCTATATTTCCTTATAGTTCTTTTATTCTTTGTCACACAAACATTTAGAATTGTTATGTACTTACTCTTTATCACTATAGAATAACCTTCTCTATTTTTAGGAATTTTTAGTCATTGTTTTCTCAATAGCTACTTTCCGTTCTTCTGCAATTACATGTAGATTAGGCCACTTTAACTAGTCCTACAAACCATTGATGATATTTTATTTTGTTAGATTTTTAAAAATTGTCTTTTTCAGAGTGGAAATGTTGCTCCAGTGGTAGAGCACCTGTCTACCAAGCATGAAGCCCTGAGTTAAAACCCCAATACTGCCAAAAAAGAATTGTTAGTTTCTCTTACAAATTATACCTTCAAGTTCACTAATCTTCTCTTCTTTAATATTTACTCTTCAGTTAATTCCATCCAGTATATTTTTCATCTCCAGATTTTTAATTTGAGATTTTTCTGTATTTCTACTTATCATTTTGAGCATCTGGATAAAAATGGAATGTAGTTATAATAGCTATTTTAATGTCCTCATCTGCTAATTCTAACATGTGTCAGTTCCAGATTTGATTGTTGATTATTTTTCCTGCTTCTTTGCATACCCAGCAATTATTTTTTTCTATATTCATATATTCGTATGTGCATACATTGTTTGGGTCATTTCTCCCCCTGCCCTCCTGCCCCTCCCTCTCCCCCCACCCCCCTCTCTTCCAGGCAGAAACTGTTTTGCCCTTTTTTCCAATTTTGTTGAAGAGAAGACATAAGCAATAATAAGGAAGACAAAGTGTTTTTGCTAGTTGAGAGATTCCTAGCATTGCTTCCATGCACAAGGGTATTACAACTCGAATTGATTCATCTCTACATGACCTTTTCACTACTTCCTGGTCACCTTCCTATATTAACCTCTGTCACTTTAAGGTTACTATATTAGCTCCTCTGCAGTGGGGACATCAAACACTTTCAAGTTTTGGGTTTCCAACCTATCCCCATTCCTCCTGTATGTGCTCTCCCCTTAGCGCGTGACCCAAGTCCAACAACATTACTGCCTTTGCCCTAGATCTAAAGTCCACATATGAGGGAAAACATACGATTTTTGGTCTTCTGAGCCTGGCTAATCTCGCTCAGGATGATGTTCTCCAGTTCCATCCATTTACTTGCGAATGATAAGATTTCATTCTTCTTCATGGCTGAGTAAAATTCCATTGTGTATAAATACCACATTTTCTTAATCCATTCATCAGTAGTGGGGCATCTTGGCTGTTTCCATAACTTGGCTATTGTGAATAGCGCTGCAATAAACATGGGTGTGCAGGTGCCTCTGGAGTAACGTGTGTTGCATTCCTTTGGGTATATCCCCAGGAGTGGAATTGCTGGATCATATGGCTTCTTTTTTAAGAAGCCTCCATGTTGTTTCCCAGAGTGGTTGCACCAGCTTGCATTCCCACCAGCAGTGTACGAGGGTTCCTTTTTCCCCACATCCTTGCCAACATATGTCGTTGGTGATGTTTTTGATGACGGCTATTCTAACAGAGGTAAGGTGGAATCTTAGTGTGTGTGTTTTTTTTTTATTTTATTATTCATATGTGCATACAAGGCTTGGGTCATTTCTCCCCCCTGCCCCCACCCCCTCCCTTACCACCCAAACTGCCCCCTCTCTCTCCCCACTACCCTCTCGATACCTGGCAGAAACTATTTTGCCCTTATTTCTAATTTTGTTGAAGAGAGAGTATAAGCCATAATAGGAAGGAACAAGGGTTTTTGCCGGTTGAGATAAGGATAGCTATACAGGGAGTTGACTCACATTAATTGCCTGTGCGTGTGTGTTACTGATTTGCATTTCCTTTATGGCCAGAGATGATGAGCATTTTTTCATGTGTTTTTTGGCCATTTGAATTCCGTCTTTTGAAAAAGTTCTGTTTAGTTCAGTTGCCCATTTCTTAATTGGTTCATTGATTTTAGGAGAGTTTAGTTTCTTAAGTTCCCTGTATATTCTGGTTATCAGTCCCTTGTCTGATGTATAGCTGGCAAATATTTTCTCCCACTCTGTGGGTGGTCTGTTCAGTTTACAAACCATTTCTTTTGTTGTGCAGAAGCTTTTTAATTTTATGAAGTCCCATTTATTCATCCTGTCTCTTAGTTGCTGTGCTGCTGGGGTTCTATTGAGGAAGTCTTTTCCTATACCTATTTGTTCCAGAGTGTTTCCTGCTCCTTCCTGTACTAACTTCAGAGTTTCGGGTCTGATATTAAAGTCCTTAATCCACTTTGAGTTGATACTAGTACAAGGTGATAGACATGGATCTAGTTTCAGTTTCTTGCATATGGATAACCACTTTTCCCAGCAACATTTGTTGAAGAGGCTGTCTTTTCTCCATCGTATGTCTTTGGAGACTTTGTCAAAAATAAGGTGAGCATAGCTGTGTGGATTCATATCCAGGTCCTCTATTCTGTTCTACTCGTCTTCATGTCTGTTTTTTTGCCAGTACCATGCTGTTTCTATTGCTATTGCTTTGTAATATAGTTTGAAGTCAAGTATTGTGATACCTCCATCATTGCTTTTTTTGCTAAGTATTGCCTTGGCTATTCACAGTCTCTTGTGTTTCCAAATAAACTTTAGGATAGATTTTTCAATATCTGTGATGAAAGTCATTGGGATTTTGATGAGAATTGCATTAAACATATGGATTGCTTTTGGTAGTATAGCAATTTTTATTATGTTGATTCTACCAATCCATGAGCATGGGAGATCTTTCCACCTTCTGTAGTCTTCGATCTCCTTCTTTGGGGGTTTGTAGTTCTCCTTATAGAGGTCATTCACATCCTTTGTTAAGTTTACTCCTAGTTATTTGATTTTTTTTGAGGCTATTGTAAATGGAATTGTTTCCATATATTCTTTCTCAATTTGTTCATTGTTGGTGTACAGAAAAGCTAATGATTTTTGTAAGTTGATTTTGTATCCTGCCACATTTCTGTAGCTGTTTATGGTGTCTAGGAATTTTTGGGTAGAGTTTTTTGGGTCTTTAAGGTATAAGATCATGTCATCTGCAAATAGGGATATTTTGACAGTTTCTTTACCTATTTGTATTCCTTTTATTTCTTCTTTTTGCCTAATTGCTCTGGCTAGGAATTCCAGTACTATGTTGAATAGGAGTGGAGATAGTGGGCACCCTTGTCTCATTCCTGATTTTAGGGGAAATGGTTTCAGTTTTTCTCCATTAAGTATGATGTTGGCTGTAGGTTTGTCACATATAGCCTTTACAATGTTGAGGTACTTTCTTTCTATTCCTAGTTTTCTTAGAGCTTTTATCATGAAGTGGTGTTGGATCTTATCAAAGGCTTTTTCTGCATCTATTGAGATGATCAAGTGGTTTTTATTTGCTTCTATTAATGTACTATATTACATTTATAGATTTGTCTATGTTGAACCACCCTTCCATCCCTGGGATGAAGCTGACTTGGTTGTAGTGAATGATCTTTCTGATATGTTGCTGGATTTGGTTTGCCTTATTTTATTGAGGATTTTTGCATCAATGTTCATTAAGGAGATTGGCCTATAGTTCTCCTTTTTGGAGTTGTCTTTGTCTGATTTTGGGGTGAATATAACACTGGCTTCATAAAATGAGTTATGTAGTGTTCCTCTCCTTTCTATTTCATGAAAAAGTTTAAGGAGAGTTGGTATTAGCTCTTCTTTAAAGGTCTGATAGAATTCAGCTAAGAATCCATCATGTCCTGGACTTTTCTTTTTTCAGAGACTATTGCTGCTTCAATTTCATTTTGTGTTATGGATCTATTTAGGTGATTAATATCTTCTTGGTTCAATTTAGGGTGGTCATAAGTATCTAGACATTTGTCCATTTCTTCAAGATTTTGAAATTTATTGGAATATAGGTTCTCAAAGTAGTCTCTGATGATTCCCTGGATTTCTGTGGTGTTTGTTATCTCCTGTTTTGCATTTTTGATTTTACTGATTTGGGTTTTTTCTCTCCTCATTTTGGTCAGGTTTGCCAAGGATCTGTCAATCTTGTTTATTTTTTCAAAGAACCAGCTTTTTGCTTCATTAATTCTTTATATATATATTTTTTTGGTTGTTTCTATTTCATTAATTTCAGCCCTTATTTTTATTATTTCTCTCCTTCTGCTTGTTTTGAGTTTTGCTTGTTCTTGTTTTTCTAGTAGTTTGAGATATAGCATTTGGTCATTGATTTGAGATCTTTCTGACCTTTTAATATATGCACTCATGGCTATAAACTTTCCTCTTAGGACTGCCTTTGCTGTGTCCCATAGGTTCTGGTAGGTCATGCTTTCATTTTCATTAACTTCCAGGAACCTTTTAATTTCCTCTTTTATTTCATCAGTGACCCACTGATCATTGAACAATGTGTTGTTCAGCTTCCAATTGTTTGTATGTTCTCTCCTGTTGTTTTTGTTGTTGAGTTCTAGTTTTATTACATTGTGATCAGATAGAATGCATGGTATAATTTCTATTTTCTTATATTTGTTGAGGCTTGCTTTGTGTCCTAAGATATGATCAATTTGGGAGAAAGTTCCATAGGCTACTGAGAAGAATGTATATTGTGCGGAATTTGGATGAAATATTTTGTATACATCAGCTAGGTCCATTTTATCTATGGTGTGATTTAGTTCTAGAATTTCTTTATTGATTTTTTTGTTTGGATGACCTATCTATTGGTGATAGGAGGTTATTAAATTTCTCCTACTACCACTGTGTTGGAGTCTGTATATGCTTTTAGGTCCTTCAGAGTATGTTTGATGAAATTGGATGTACTGACGTTGGTTGCATGTAGGTTGATAATTGCTATTTCCTTTCAGTATATTTCCCCTTTTATTAGTATGGAGTGTCCTTCTTTATCTCATTTGATCAACATAAGTTTGAAATCTACTTTGTCAGAAATAAGTATTGCTACTCCTGCCTGTTTTCGGGGGCCATTGGCTTGGTAAATTTTCAACCAGCATTTCACTCTAAGCCAGTGCTTGTTTCTGTCAATGGGATGGGTCTCCTGTAAACAACAGATTGTTGGGTCTTCCTTTTTAATCCAGTTTGTTAGACAGTGTCTTTTGATGAGGGAGTTAAATCTGTTAACATTCAGTGTTAGTATTGGTAGGTATGTGGTGATTCCTGTCATTTAGTTGTTTTTGTTGTTTAAGAGTTTGCTTGTGTGCAGCTGAATTAATGTTACTCTCTGATTCCTTGTCCTTTCTTCTCCTGTGGTTTTGTGCTTCCTGTCCTCTCATGGTTTTGTTTGCTTTCATTTTCTGTGTGCATAATTCCTTGAAAAATCTTTTGTAGTGGTGGCTTGGTGGTCATATATTGTTTTATTTTCTGTTTATCATGGAAGACTTTTATTGCTCCATCTATTTTGAATGATAGTTTTGCTGGGTAGAGTATCCTAGGGTTGAAGTTATTTTCATTCAGTGCACAGAATACCTCAATCCATGCCCTTCTTGCTTTTAAGGTTTCTGTTGAGAAATCTTCTGTGATTTTGATGGGTTTACTTTTGCATGTTATTTGTTTTTTCTCTCTTACAGACTTCAATACTCTTTCTGTATTCTCTGTGCTTAATGTTTTAATGATAATATGTTGACCAAAATACCTCTATTTTGGTCAAGTGTGTTTGGGTCCTGGAAGCTTCCTGTACTTGAATGGCCATAGCTTTCTCTAGGTTTGGGAAATTTTCTGTTATTATTTTACTAAATATATTATGAATTCCTTTTCCTTGCACCTCTTTCTTTCTTCTATGCCTATGATTCTCATGTTTGTTCTTTTGATAGAGTCAGTGAGTTCTTACATATTCCTTTCACAGGTCTTGAGCTGTTTGACATAACTCTTCAGTTTTTCCTTTAATTTCCATTTTATCTTTAAGTTCTGAGATTCTGTCTTCTGCTTGCTTCAGACTGCTGGAGTGGCCTTCTGTTGTGTTTTGTCTTTCTGTCTCATTCTTTTTTCTGAGGTTTTCCATATCATGGGTCACTTCCTCTTTAATATTGTCTATTTTTGTCTTTAATTCATTCATCTCTCTATTTATAGTGTTCTCTGTTTAGGGCTCTGTTCTGTGTTAGGGCTCCTGTGAGTTCATTTATCTGTTTTTGTGTCTTCTTGTATTCTTTATTTTTGGTGTCTTGAAATTTCTTGAGTGCCTCTTGCATGTTTTGGTTAACTGTGTCTAGTAACATCTCCATGAAATTTTCAGTAATTACTTGCAGGATTTGTTCTTTGAAGGTGTTCTTCTGGGCATTATTGGGTTCCTTGGTATCATTTATCTTTGTTTTGTTGGAGTCCAGAACTGGGTATCCATTTTCTTCATTTCCCTCTGAATCTTGTATTAAATTATTTTGGGGGGAAGAATGGTTTCCATCCCTTTTTCGTGTTCCCATCACTCCATTTGGTACTGTGCAACTATGTTCTTGAGAGGCTAGTTGGTGTTTTCTTTCCCTTGGTTTAATTTTGTTTTGTGGCTGCATTGGGTTTGTAACTGTGTGTGTGCATTTCTGTCCCTGGTCTGGGTATAATTTAGTATTTGCTAATTCACAATAGTAAAACTAACCAAAAAAAAAAAAATCAAAGAAATCAACATGGAGAGATGAACAAAAAAGTACGAACAAACAAGAAACAGAACAAACAAACAAAAATTCCAGGTTCAGGAACAATAGAATTTCAGTCTTAGTTTAACTTCTGGTGTTACTTCTCCAGCATCCAATCCTGGTGTTGGTATTTAAGCAGAAGCTCTGTTGGAATTTCACCAAGTGGTTGGGTAGTGTTTGTTTTTTTTTTCTTCTGTCTTTCAGAGGCAGCTGCTTGGTCATCTCCTCCCTCAGTGGGGTGTGGCAGTTTAAGTTTGTATGTTGTCCTCAGGTTCTAGAATCAGCTCTGTAGCTTGCCAGCTGTTCTGCTTTGGAGTTGGGTTTTCACTGTGCTTGATTACTGGGGGCTTGTTTCTTCATCTTGCCCCCTTTCTCTGGGGCAAGGTCAGTGATCCATTAGCTGGTCCCTGCTGTCAGCATATTGTGATGGTTTACTGATTATTTTTCAATTTTTCAGTGTTGTTTGACTTTGGATGTTGCTCATTGGCTCAGGAGATGAGCTTTGTGGACCGCTACCTGTCCTCTTTCAGGCAGCAGCTTATCACCGACCTGCTGTCAGCCCTTCTGCCTTTCCAGCCTTTGTTTACTGAAAGTTTGAATGGAGATCAGCTCCTTGCCTCTCCCCCTTTTTCCGGTGCACTTTCAGCAACTCCATCCCTCTGCTGAGTGTTAGTTTTCAATTCCTTGTTTATTGTTCAGTTTTTTTTTTTGCAGGGGGTGGGTCAGTCTGCCCAGGGGGTTATGCTGGTTTATCCCAGGGGTGTTTGGGGGAATACTGCATGATGCTTGGTGCTCACCTGTTTGGTCTGCCAAATGTCTCCCAAGCATGTTTGTTGCTGGCGTCTGGCAGCGGTGGGAGCCCTCCTGTTTTCTCAGTGTAACGTCACATGGAAAAGCTTTCCTAGGGCTAGGGGTTCAGGGTACCGAAGTTTTGATTCTCCTTGCTGCTTTATTTCTGCCAAGCATGGCTCCAGCATCTCAGCAAGGTTTTGGAGTCAGGGAGCTCATGCTGTCTGCTTCAGCACCCTAGTCGACATCTTGGATCTTCCCCAGCAATTATTTGACTGAATGCCAGATGTGAATTTTACTTTGTTTTGCAATAGATATTTTTATATCTCAATAAATACTCTGAGCCTTGTTCTAGGAGCAATTAAATTAGACTCAGATAGTTTAATCATTCTGGGTCAAACTATTTTGAGATTTTTTTTTAGGATGGTTCCAGGATTGTGTTCAATCTAGAATTATTCTCCACTATTAAGGAAAGACTCTTCTAAGAACTCTAAACAATGCTCCATTGATTATGAAGTTTTCCAGTCTGTCTAGTGGAAGTCAGCATTAGTCTAGCCTTATGTTAGTGCTGGGTACTACTTGTTGTAATCTGTTTGGATGAGTCTTCCCACCAGCATCTTATAGTTTCTTTACATACACATGCTGACCATTGCTGTACTGAATGTTAGAGAAAAACTCTCTGTAGATTCTAGAGATCTCTCTGTGTGCAGCTCTCCCTTCTCTAATACTCTGTCCTGCAAATTCTAGCTACCTGCACTCCCTTGACTCTCAACTATCTTGTCAATTCAGGATGTCTGATAATTCCATTGGGTTCCCTCTTCCTGCACTGAAGCCTAGAAACTCTCTGAAGCAGTAAACTGAAGCAATCTTCATGCTCATTTCTTTGGTTTCCTGTTTCGCAGGTATCACTATCCTTTACTATCAGATGTTCAGTGCCTTGAAAACTATTATTCATATGTTGTCTGGTCTTCTAGTATTTTCAGGCAGGAAGTATAGTAAGTCTGGTCCTTGTTATTCTATCTTGGCCAAAAGTATAAGTTTAACTGCTCTCTGATACCCAGTATTATTTATATAGTAGAAGCTAAAAAAAAAGACTTATTTACAGCATATATTTGATTAGATTTGCCCTTAATAATGTCTGCAGGCAAACTTCCTTGGTACAAATACCTTTATGTGCAACCATATATAATTTACTGAACTTCTTTGTATCTTGGCTTCTTTATCTGTAAAATTGAAATAATAATGGTATATACCTCACAGTAATGGACTATTAATATGGATAAAGTCAGTTATTGGTCCAGAATATGCATTCAACAAATGTTAGCTATTGTTGTTTTGTCATTATTGTTGTTGTATGAGAATAAAATTGACACCTGATTTCAAAACATGGTCCCCATTAGAGTTCACATTTTAGCTAGGAAGATAAAACTAACAATGAAATGCCTCAAAAATTGTTAAATGCTGGAGTTGAACTATGTACAAAGAAAATACAGGTCAGTGTGGATCAATGTGGACAGAGAAGGGGATATAAGTCTATATCAGTTTCTGTGCTTCTGTAATTGCCACAAATTAAGTGGTTTAAGACAATAAAACATTATTATGTTCTGAAGGTTGGAAGTCTGAAATGGGGCTGATTGTGTTAAAATCAAGGTGCCATCAGGGCTATGTTCCTTTTCTAGCATCTCAAGGTCACATGCATACCTTGACTCATGGTTTCCTATAGAAACCATATTCAGAGGCAGCAATACCCAGTCAAGTCATTCTCACATCACATCACTCTGACTCTGTCTTTTCTGTCCATCTTTCCCATATTTAAGGATGCTTGCTATTACATCAGGGCCACCTGGGAACTCCAGGATAATTTCCCCAATTTAGGGGTTTAGCCTTAATGTCATCTGTTACCTTAATTTACCTTTGCCATGTAAAGTAACATATTCACAGGTTCCAGGTATTAGGAAGAAAAGCATGTTTGGGAGGCAAGTATTCTGTCTACAATAAAATCTAACTGAGGCTGGGCTTGAAGGAGGGCCAACACTGGAGATTCACATCAGAGTTCCTCATAAATTGTGAACATTTCTCTTCCCTACTTGTTCAATCAGCACCAAGGCCATTCTGAATCCTTTATCTCTACCTATGTGAAGTAACTCAATAACTCATATCACCTCAATTCCACCTATGTTATGCACCTGTTCTCTGGAACCAACTGGGTATTCCATGATTCAATTCAAGTCGAACACCAACTATCTGGAAGTAGTGCCAATCCCACAATTTAAGGGCAAAATTAATTACAAAGTTCTTTAATACTGACACTAACTTCCTGGAGTTAGTGTAGATCCTCACAAGTTAAGGGCTCACTCTTACAAGACTGCTCCCACTTCAGATACCAACCATAAATGTAATTAGTCCCAAACTACTCAAACTTCTGCCTGACCAATTACACATTCAAGGGTTCCCATAACCCCCATTTAGATTCAATAACTCACTAGAAAGTACTAGACTTATGATTACCATTTTATTATAAATGATATAAATGAACAACCAAATGAAAAGATACATAAAGTCAAGGTCTTGAGGAGAGGAGTAGTAAAGAACTTCCATGCTCTCTCCTTGTGGAATACAGGAATATCACCTTTCCAACACATTGACATTATTCACCACCCTTGAAGGTCTTCAAGTCTCATCATTCCACTGATTTTATATGGGGGTTCATTACATAGGTATGGTTGATTAAATTGTTAGCCACATGATTGTACTCATTCTCCAGCCTTCCCATCTTTCCCAAAGGTCTCCTTTTAGCTCCAAACTTCCAATTATGTTGCTGGTTTTTCTGGCAGCCAACCCTTCTCCTAAAGATGTCTATGTCTACTTCCCATGACTCTTCTAATTAGCATAGCAAAGACATTCCTACAACTCAGAGAATTCCAAGCCCAAATATATTTTTATTATACCATACTCTCTATGCTAGTGACACCACAAGATTTTATTTTCTCTGATAGTCACTAAAGTAGCTTCATATAAGACACTGAATCAATTTCCAAGGTCAGTGTAGCCAGAGTCAGGTGAGATGTCAATCCAAAATTCTTTCTTGATTTTCTTGAACTGTAGTAAGTAGTCAAAAAGTACTTGGAAGGAGAGAGAGAGAGAAGATAAGAGGAAAGGAGGAGGGGGGAGAGAGAGAGAGAGAGAGAAGGAAAGAAAGAGAGAAAGAAAGAAAGGAAGGAAGGAAGGAAAGAAAGAAAGAAAGAAAAAGGAAGGAAGGAAGGAAGGAAGGTAGAAAAAAGGAAGGAGAGAAAGTGGCAGAGAGAAGGAACAAGGAAGGAAAGAAGGAGGGAGGAAGACGAAGGAAGGAAGGAAGGAAATTCTAAATCTTGTAGAGAAAGCAGATACATGGCAAATCATATTAACACAATCTAGGAAACCAGGGAAACCATCATGGAGGGTGGGCTAAGTCTAGCAGAATGAGTGTGAATCAAATAAAGATAAGAAGTGGGCTCCAGGCTTAGGACTTATCTCAAGTAAAGATGTGATTAAATAAAGCAGCAGGCTTCCTTAGTGTCAACCACTTCCTTTCTTATCCCTTCTTTTCAGTTCTTTTCCTGTGGCTTCTATCCCTTTCCCATCAGTTCTCTTTATTTATTTATTATTATTATTATTTTATTATTCATATGTGCATACAAGGCTTGGGTCATTTCTCCCCCCTGCCAACACCCCCTTCCTTACCACACACTCTGCCCCCTCCCTCTCCCCCAACCCCCTCAATACCCAGCAGAAACTATTTTGCCCTTATTTCTAATTTTGCTGTAGAGAGAGTATAAGCAATAATAGGAAGGAACAAGGGTTTTTGCCGGTTGAGATAAGGATAGCTATACAGGGAGTTGACTCACATTAATTTCCTGTGCGTGGGTGTTACCTTCTAGGTTAATTCTTTTTGTTCTAACCTTTTCTCTAGTTCCTGGTCCCCTTTTCCTATTGGCCTCTGTTGCTTTTAAGGTATCTGCTTTAGTTTCTCTGCATTAAGGGCAACAAATGCTAGCTAATTTTTTAGGTGTCTTACCTATCCTCAACCCCTCCCTTTTGTGCTCTCGCTTTTATCATGTGCTCAAAGTCCAATCCCATTGTTGTGTTTGCCCTTGATCTAATGTCCGCATATGAGGGAGAACATATGATTTTTGGTCTTTTGGGCCAGGCTAACCTCACTCCGAATGATGTTCTCCAATTCCATCCATTTACCAGCGAATGATAACATTTCGTTCTTCTTCATGGCTGCATAAAATTCCATTGTGTATAGATACCACATTTTCTTAATCCATTCATCACTGGTGGGCATCTTGGCTGTTTCCATAACTTGGCTATTGTGAATAGTGTTGCAATAAACATGGGTGTGCAGGTGCCTCTGGAGAAACCTGTGTCACAGTCTTTTGGGTATATCCCCAAGAGTGGTATTGCTGGATCAAATGGTAGATCAATGTTTAGCTTTTTAAATAGCCTCCAAATTTTTTTCCAGAGTGGTTGTACTAGTTTACATTCCCACCAACAGTGTAAGAGGGTTCCTGTTTCCCCGCATCCTCGCCAACACCTGTTGTTGGTGGTGTTGCTAATGACAACATGATCCTATACCTTAAAGACCCAAAAAACTCTACTCAGAAGCTTCTAGACATCATCAATAGCTATAGCAAGGTAGCAGGATATAAAATCAACATAGAAAATTCATTAGCATTTCTATACACTAACAATGAGCAAACTGAAAAAGAATGTATGAAAACAATTCCATTTACAATAGCCTCAAAAAAAATCAAATACCTAGGTGTAAACCTAACAAAAGATGTGAATGACCTGTACAAGGAAAACTATACACTTCTGAAGAAAGAGATTGAGGAAGACTATAGAAAGTGGAGAGATCTCCCATGCTCATGGATTGGTAGAATCAACATAGTAAAAATGTCGATACTCCCAAAAGTAATCTACATGTTTAATGCAAGTCCCATCAAAACTCCAATGACATTCATTAAAGAGATTGAAAAATCTACCATGAAATTTATATGGAAACACAAGAGGCCACAAATAGCTAAGGCAGTACTCAGTCAAAAGAACAATGCTGGAGGTATCACAATACCCGACTTCAAACTATATTACAAAGCAATAACAATAAAAACAGCATGGTACTGGCACAAAAACAGACATGAAGACCAGTGGAACAGAATAGAGGACCCAGATATGAAGCCACACAACTATAACCAACCTGTCTTTGACAAAGGAGCTAAAAATATACGATGGAGAAATAGCAGCCTCTTCAACAAAAACTGCTGGGAAAACTGGTTAGCAGTCTGCAAAAAACTGAAACTAGATCCATGTATATCACCCTATACCAATATTAACTCAAAATGGATCAAGGATCTTAATATCAGACCCCAAACTCTAAAGTTGATACAGGAAAGAGTAGGAAATACTCTGGAGTTAGTAGGTATAGGTAAGAACTTTCTCAATGAAACCCCAGCAGCACAACAACTAAGAGAGAGCATAGATAAATGGGACCTCATAAAACTAAAAAGCTTCTGTTCATCAAAAGAAATGGTCTCTAAACTGAAGGGAACACCCACAGAGTGGGAGAAAATATTTGCCAGTTACACATCAGACAAAAGACTGATAACCAGAATATATAGGGAATTTACAAAGCTAAATTCTCCCAAATCTAATGAACCAATAAAGAAATGGGCAAGTTCTCTTTAAATTGTACTATTATTGCACAGCCTCTTAGAGAGTTCCCTAACTGAAAACGCCCTTGAACCAATCTTACCTCTCTTCAAAGCTGTGTGCACAGGTCAGCAAGAATTTTCCTGAGGTATTTTCATATCATTCTTCTGCTCAGATATTCAATCACCTATCGTAGAAAGTCCAAACATGTTATGTGTCAAACCTTCTCCAGCCAATCCCTCTTTACTGAATTTCCTTCAGCTCTTGCTACTGTCTGTCTTGAGTTCTTTGTTCCAGCCAAGTAATCTTGTTTCCTGTGTGAATAAATATGACTTGCTCACTCCTGTCTCCAAACCATTCTACATGCCAGGAATCCCCTCTCTTCCCCTCTCCCTCCTCCAGGAACACAGCTCTGGCATAAGATCAAACTAATGACTGAAATAGAGCCCATTGTATTAAGCAAAATACAACTAGCTCCCTGCAGCCTGGAACAGGCAGAACAATTTTGTGTGCACACATGGGTCTCCAATCAGCCGTTCTGGGCCAACTCTGATCCTGAGGTCCCCTGAGGACTCCTTGGAAAGAGAAGTCAGGCAGCTTGGCTATCATAAGGTAGGTTCAAGGTGCTGAGGCTGCCCCAAAGAAAATGTGTAGTTATAGTCTGTTTAAGCGACTTCATCCCTCACTGTCTTCTTTTATATTTTTCCTCTTTTAAATTCTATACTTCGAATCTAATACTTACCTTCATTTCCCCTTCATACTGGCAACAAGAAAAGGAGGGGGGGCAAAAAATCTTATTCATGTTACAGTATCAGGGACTGCATCTGGTATATTTCACAGGGGTGTCAGAGAATTAGTTAGGAGGAACCTCTGCCACTTACTGGATCTTTGGCAAAGGATTTGGCTGCTCTATGCCACAGTTTCCTTATAAGCAGAATGGGGACACTAAGCGTTTCTATATTACTGTTAGCTATTATTATTATTATTATTTGCTAATCCCTTATAGAGCAATCCTTCTTAATAGGATTGCTTATGCTTTGGTGCCTGAAATGCTAGGAGCAGTATGATTCCTAGGACAGTCCATTATTTTTTGCAATTAAAAAGGCATATCTGGAGCCAGGTGTGGTTGCACACACATATAAGCCCAACATGTGGGAGGCTGAGGTAGGAGGATGGCGAGTTCCAGGGTAGCCTGGGCTACATAGTGAAACCCTGACTCAAAACAGCAATTAAAAAATATATATCTGGGTCTGAGGGTGTAGCTAAGTGCCTAGCATGCACAAAACCCTTCATCCAATCCCCAGCACTATAAAAATTAGTTGATTAATTAATTAAAATAAAAAAGTGTATCAGAAAGAATGGGCTATTTTTGTAAGAGAGAAATAGGTGCTTCTCATATTTCTAACATAAATCTTATCTATCATGGGTTTTGTGAGGCTGTTCATTTCTTCTGAGACCAATTGCAATTGTTGTAGAGTATTTAGAGAAATAATACCTAATGTATTGAGTACTTACTGCGTGCAGGCATTGTGCTAAGTGTTTTAAATGGTTATTTAAATGAATTTTTGCCATAACCCTAATTAATGATAATAATTATGTTAACAGCCACAATTTAAATAGTGGTTATTATGAGCCAAGAACTTTTCTAATCCCTTTACTTACTTTAACTAATTAAATCACATAACAACCCTAGGAGGTAGGTGCAGTCAGCCCTCTGTATCCATAAGCTCTTCATCTATGGATTTGACCAACCATGGACTGAAAGTATTTGGACAATAATTTGCATCTGTACTGAATTTGTACAGACATTTTTTCTTGTGATTATTCTCTAAACAATACAGTATAATAATTATTCACCTAGCATTTACATTCTACTTAGTATTATAAGTAATTCAGAGAATTTAAAGTATGCAGAAGAATGTGCATAAGTCCTGTGCAAATACACCATTTTATATAAGGAACTTGAGGATCCATAGATTTTGTTATTTACAAGGCATCCTGGAACCAATCCCCTTGCAGATACCAAGAGACAACTGTTATTTGCTTATTTTATAGATGAGAAAGCTATAGCAGTGAGAGAGGTTAAGTAACTTGTTCCAGGTCAGACTGCTGATAAGAGCTAGTTTTTGGACCCAAGTAGTTTGGCTCCCCAGAACAATGCCTAACAGCTAAGTTATCCTGTATCCTTTATGATGCGGCAGTTCTAATGTATATAGTCTTAAGAGAGTAACAACCACCAACATTCTCTTACTTTTCTCTTACTTATGGCTCCTGCCTTTACACCACTACCCTCCCATGGGGAAATTTTGCTTTGCTGAGGATGTCCTCTCAGGGATCATTCCCACCTTTCTATCTTTGACAGTGATTACTTGTGTGACATAAGACAAATTGCTTGATATCTTTACTTCCCAGTATCCTCTCCTGTAAAATAGAAATTGTATCTACCTGATAGGATTGTTAATACTGACTGCCTTACCTTATTCCAACCAATCCAAGGCAAGCCACCCCTACATTACTCTGTTAGCAGCTAATAAAGCCAAATACCAGCCACCTAGTCTCCTTTCATGGCAATCACCTTGAACCCTCTCACTTTACTGCTGCTCTGGTTCCTCATTCCCTCTGGACTGGTCCTTATAGTTACTTGCCTACTGACCTTGTTTGTCTTCACATTGGTCTCTCAGACTTGGTCATCTTAGTGTTTCTCATTTGGCTCCTCAGTGCTGTCTAGGCAAAGGTTTGCATTTGTTCTCTGGTTCTATCTGTTCTTGGCTATTCCAGCTATCCTTGTATGGTCATGTCCCAGACCTACCTCTCATTGATCCAGTCCTGGGCTACTGCCAAGGGCCATCAGACTAAATCCTTGCTAGTACATAATTGCTTTTCCCAATTTTACCAATGCTGAGCTGCCATTCAGGGGTTTCCTACATCTATAAGGCACTTTTAACTACTGCAATGCCAATTTCCATTTTGCCACTTTTCTGCATCACTAAGCACCATCTCAATCTCTATAGATTCCAAGCATTTGAGGAAATAATTCAGATGGGAGATTCCACCTAGCTTTCTTCCCAATAAAAATAACCACTAGTATTTATTAACATTTACTGCATGCTAGGTGCAGTGCTAAGTAGTTTATATACATTTCCTAACTTAAGCTGTCCAGCAATAAATTTATTATCTTTGTTTTCCAACTGTGGAAGCTGAGACTCACCTACATTGAGTGACTCACCTAGGATCACACAGTCATCATGTGACAGAGCTGAGATCTGAGTTCAATCTGTATGCTTTTAAATCCCTCACTTTTAAGCATTGAGCACTATTGCTTCCCAACTTCCAGCGTATCCACCCTACCGAGTGCTTAAAGATCTTGCTGCAACTAGTTACTGCTCAAAAAAATTCTGACTCTCTTAGCCTTCTCTTTCCTATTTAACCCTGCCCACACAGTGGGTAAGTGGCTACTTACACCTGCCCTGCTAGTTAAGCCCAGTCTGCCCATATCCCTCTCTCTGACCCCATGCCAACCAGTGCTGGAGGAAGAGGAGGTGCTGAAACTCTCAGCTCCACATTGGCCAATTGTAGATGGTGTAAGAGGCTGTGGATTGGCAGAGTATTTCTGGGAACCAGCGTCCCACCTCAAGAATGCTCCCAAACAAGTTGGAACTTCTCACTGGGCAAACCTGGGGAAGTCCCAGCCCCATGCTATTATACTGGGTCAACTTACCCATATGGCAGGTGACCAAAAAAATAAATCCAAGACCTCAGGGCCTCATTTAAGGCAATTGCCTCGAACCCTCTCACTTGACTCCTGCCCTCACTCTTCACTTTCCTCTCAGTTGGTTTGCGTATCTGGCTTCAGACCTTCTTGGAACTATCTCCTGTTTGTGGCCTTGCACTCACCCCTTAGGCTTGCCACACTCAGCTTTTGACGCTCTAAGTGCTCTCTAAGAACAAGCTTGCCCTTATCCAATGCACTTCCTGCTCTTCAAAGTTCTAGGTCACTACCCACATAAAGTTCCTGGACCCTGGAAACTCAATCCTGGCACTGGCCCATCTGAGCAGTGTTTCAGCCCTCAAGGGAATGGAGTGGGGTTGGAGAAAAAGAGAGGGGGTTCTGAAGATAATAAGCTAGCTTGTGTAAATGTCTCCTTCACAGTGTCCAGGGAGTATTGTTTCCAGGATTGTCCCCCAATCCCCCTTGTATATCAAAATCCATGAATGCTCTTATTCCTTATATAAAATGACATAGTATTTACATATAACCTATGCACATGGTCTCATGTGATTTAAATTATCTCTAGATTACTTATAATACCAAATATAGTCTAAATGCTATGTAAACCACTTTTATGCTCTTGTTCAGGGAATAATGACAAAAAAAATGTCTATATATGCTCAGTACAGACACAACTATCATAGGCCTGACTACATAGTACATGAATGGAATGTGAGTTAAACAATGTCTGAATGAGTGCTAAAGAGAGATTGAGGGTCTGTGAAATGTTGGAGACTACAGCAGAGTGTGCCTGCACATCACTTCAGATTCATATGGAGTCAGCATAGTTTCAGTACACACAAAATTCAAGTTTTGATTTTAGGAAGTTTTTGGAATTATTTTTAAATACTTTTGATCTGAGATTGATTGATTCCATGGATGCAGACCCCCCCATATGGAGGGCCAAGTGTATATTGAACCCTAGAAGCCCCCCTCACTATTTAGAAACTTCCTGTGGCCCACCCATTCATCCCACAAAATAGACCTGGGCCAGGTAGCTGAGAATACATACAGCTACCATATTCTCTACACTGTAAATTAGAATATATGCACTGATGCTATGAATGTGCTTGTGGTAACAACAGTGTGGTATTTGAATTCATGACTGCCCAGGAAAATCTTTATGTATTCTCCTCATGCTCATATAGTTTGATGAAAGGATTTCACACATGCCTACATGCTCAAAAAGATGTCCAGTAGCATGACAGATTTACCATGCCTTACCATTCACTGTTCATTTGGTGCACTCTGGTCAGTCACCTACCTGCCTTCAGTTCTATTTGTTCTACTTGTTCATACTACAAAGTACAAGCTACAATTATTCTCCCTTACTTAGGAATATGTTCCAAGACCCTCGTTGGATGCCTGAAGCATATATATGCTATGTTTTCTTATATTCTATGTTTTGTCCTATACATATATACAAGTATTGAATATTTTTCTGTCTTAATTAACCACTTACCATGCACTGTGACCACAACTTTTTTGTTTATTTATTTGGTAGTACTTCATTTGAATTCAGGGACTCATGCTTGCTAGGCAAGTGCTCTCCCACTTGAGCCACACCTTCCAGCCTTTTTATGCTTTACTTTTCAGACAGGATCTCACAATTTTTTCCCTGGCCACCTTTGGACCACAATCCTCCTACCTATGCCTCCCAGATAGCTAGGATGAAAGGCATGCACCGTTACATACTACTTGTTTGTTGAGATTGGATCTCCTAACTGTTTTGCCCATAGTGGCCTCAAACCATGATCCTCCTGATCGCTACATTCTGAGTAGCTGGGATTACAAGGTATGTGCCACCACATCCAGCCCAACTTTTGCAGTTTGAGGCACAAAACTAGTGTAAATTTATTCTTCCTTCTTCACAATTCCATAGATAGAAAATTCATTCTTACCATAGATCTTAGCAACCCCAACATACTTTTTTCATCCCTTATTTAGTCAAGAACTTTTGCCATTTCACTTAAAAGAAACACTTTACTGTTTCTCTTTGTCATATCCAAATTACCAGCATCACTACTCTTGTTCTTTGGAGCCATTTATTAAGTAAAATAAAGGTTACTTAAAAGCAAGCACTATGTTACCAGGACAGTAGATCTGATAACTGAGACAACTACTAAGTGACTAATGGGTGGGCAGTGTACACAGCATGGATATGCTAAACCAAGGGATGATTCATGTCCTGGGAAGGACTGAACAGGATGGCATGATATTTTATCATGCTACTCAGAATGCATATGAAATTTAAAACTTATGAATAGTTTATTTCTGGAATTTTCTATTTAATATTTTTTAGACCACGGTCAACCATGGGTAACTAAAACTTTAGGAAACAAAACCATTGATAGAAGGAGTACTCCTGTATTTCCTTTTCTGGAAAACCTTTCTCTCTTCTTGAAAATGAACTGCCTTAAGCTAGTTTCCA
The DNA here is from genome assembly GCF_047511655.1 of Castor canadensis. NCBI lineage: Eukaryota > Metazoa > Chordata > Mammalia > Rodentia > Castoridae > Castor > Castor canadensis. The sequence goes on along the minus strand of NC_133405.1, from coordinate 45,299,923 downwards.
CGTCTCCTTCACTCATAGCACCATGATCTCATCCATTGGATCCATTGTGGCATTTGCCACAACTGCAATTAAGCATATGCTTGTGAAATACTGTGATTAATGCCCATGAGACCAGGGGTTGTATCTTATTGCTCACTACTGTCTCCTTCTCAATCCTTTGCATGGTCTACAGCAAGTAGGTGTTTTTGATGTTGTGGTGTCATTGTTGCTTAATTGTGCAATGAATGAGTGGCCTAAAATGTCCACCAACCAAGACTGCCAAAGGTCTTTGGCTAAGTGCATGAACACCACGGGAAGAAAAGGAGGGCCTTGGGGTGTATCTGGATTGGTCCCCTCCCATCAGCAAGTTGGCACCTAGGAGTTTAACAGATGACTACAGAATGAGCTATTGGTAAGGGTGATAAGAGGCTATGTACATTTCTAGAATAGAGTAGTTGTGATAGCTGCAGCATAGAAAGATAATCAACTTGTTAGCTAACAGTAGAGCCAGGATTCATACCCTAGCTGTCTGGCTCCACTTAATTAGCCATGCAGAACCTCAGATTCAGTTTTAGGTTCACATTTTTCTCATTTGTAGTGTGTGAGCAATAGTATAAGCTTGCAGAGTTTTAAGAATTAAATGAGATGTATTAGTTTCTTTGAAGCTGAGGGGAAACCAGAAAAGCAATATGCTAGGACCTTGAGAAATACTTGCCCTTCTATAGCCTCCATCCACCCTTGCCACCTGCCCTTGCCATCCATATCTCTCCCTCTTTTTAGGGGTTATTGAGGGTAGCATATTGAACAAGAGAAAAGTTAGAAATAAAGGGACGGAAAAGGACATGGAAGGAGAAAGAAACAGAAGACAGGCAGGAGACAACGGACAACACATGTAATATGGGAACATGTTTGCCTCTATTAAATAAACTAAAAGGATAGCTGCATATAACTTTTCTACAGGATTTCTTTCCTTTTTAAAAGGAGCTTAGAAAGGAGGAAGCATAGGCACATGGGCCTCGAAGGGTACTGGCTATGAGTACCATTTAGATTATGGCCAGCCCTGTTCTAAATTTCCTGGAAAGGACAAAAGGCCTAGAAAAAATGCCTCAATTTATGTAGCTTTAACACATACACACACACATACACACACACACACACACACATACACACACACACACACACACACACACCCCTGGTCTTTGTGTTTCTATTTGTTGGGCATGTCCCTGACCCTCATACAACAGAAGTCCCAGGAGTCCAAGGAATGTGTCTTTTTCCTCTGCAACCAAGTGCTTAATGTTTGCTGGAAATTGTGATGAGAGATGGGTGAGGGGAATGACTATCTTCTCAGAATGGTAACCCAGGCAGTTCCCTATCCCCTGCTGGATTTGTTTAGCTATACCTCAGATACCAGCATACCTGTGCCTCTTAGAAGACAAGGACCCAATGAATAGATCTCCTGGAAGTCTGAAGGACAGAACCCAGGGCCCTTAGGGAAAGTTCTAAATATGAGCCAGTCAAGTTAAACATTGAACTATATATAATTACAAGATAGAAAAAAAAAAGAAAGAGGGACAGAAATTAGGAAGATAATTAGGGCTTTGCTAGCAACATCTTGGATACAGTGTCATTAAAAGTAAAACATGCTTCTATAAATCAATGAATACAAGCTTTTTAAAAATTTTGTTTTCAAGACAGAAAATGAATGTGCAAAGGGAACCAGTATAGAACTGCATTACATAAAATGAAAAAGATACTTGTATTCAAGGGAAAAAGTGCCATGATGACACATATGAGATGAGATATTGTAGGATCTTAATCATGTACATATGCAAAATATTATTATAATTAGCATTGCTACAATTCTTTATGAAGTTCTTAGAAATACAACTTAGTTGGTGGTTGAGGAGGGGGTTTTACATGAGATGAGTCACCATAATGCTGCTGCCTATTCATACTTATATTGAGCTGAGCATTTTTAGATTAGCAATATGTAACGCTCTCAAAAACATGAAATTTCCATTTTCACCATTGTACCCAGAGTAATAAAAAACTACTCTGGTAGTGAAACAGGAGTTAGAATTACTAGAGTTATGTTCTTATCTTCTTCTTCATTTTACAATAGAAGCTCAATGGTTCTTGCTATTATTGAAAGGGAATTTTCTCCTTATATGTATCATGGCTATAACCCAGACACCATGTGATTTGGAAAGTCTTGAAGATCAACACAGGTATATGTTTCTAACCTCTCTCTCTCAGAAATCTGGATGCCTGAATAAAACTTTAGCAAAGGTCTTATAGAATATGACTTCATTTTCTCTTTCAATCCAGTAAACATTTCTTGAGCACCTACCTTACTCACTACCTTACAGAAAGCTGAAGTAGCAGATATACAATTCAGGGATCACTAAACTTTCTAGAGAACTCTCTCTCGTGGGCCTCCTACTCTTCATTCTCATGCACCGACTCTTACCATTGTTTTCTCATCCCTTCAACTATTAAGACTCTATGTTGTCCAGAAGATCAAACAGACTATCTGGCCCCTTCCTACAGGTCATGCCAGCTGTGAGTCTCACCAGTAATTGAACTGTTGTGTGAAAGAAGCCAACTGAGCCTAGGAAACTCAGACTACTTTTTAAGACTCATAGAAATGCCTGGAAACATTTATCATTCACATCTTTAGGAGGGGAGAGAAGGAGAGACAAGAAGTTACAGACGGGGGACCTTCACTGCACACTCTCTTCCCAACATTTTAGGTACAAATGACTGCATAGGGTCTCCTGTTTTATAATTCACAAGGAGATAATACCTTGTCTAAAACCATCACTCTACCCCTACTCACACCAGCCAGCATATGCAATGAGGACAGAAAAACCTGCTCTAACTTCTCTCGTGTTCAGCTCACAACTACCACTATCCTTCTGTACTTTGTAAAAATGGTAGGTTGGGAGAGTTGAGGACTTCCTGATCCAGTTCACTTCCCACAAGGATCTGGGCTCTGAAGTCCCTAAGACAAGTACTGGGTGCTTATACTCTCTAGGTCTAGGACAATAGGGAATGGGAAAAAGAGGTTGATGCTGAGGAGGAGGAAGGGGCTTCTGGATAAGGCAAGACTCCTTCTGCATTACCATTCTCTCTGTTGGAGTGGCAACCTAAGCTGCAACCTGTGCTGGAGAAGTACTTACAGGCCACCAGAGGAGGAAGCGGAGAACAGTCTGGACACCAAGGAGAAGCAGAGAAATTCTAACAAGACACCCATAGCCATGCAAATTGTTCCCTCCAACTCCACTGGGACCAGAGTCCAAACTAGAGACCAGCTACCAAGACTCCCTGAGCAGCTCTGGAAAGAGACACAAAGCATATAGATGCTTAGTATTATTTGATGAGCTGATAATTAGCATTGGTTATTTATATTTGGGGACCAGTTTGTGATTTGATTTGTGAAAACAATGTCTGCCTACAGCCTCATGGGTCCTGCAAGATACCAGCTGGACAAGGATGGGGCTGGAGGCGCAGCCATGCTTAACAAGACCACTGGCATCTTTGAAAAACAAGCATGGGAAACGTCAGAGAGAGGCAAGAAGTCCTTGGAGAAAAGGAACAAGAGAAGAGATAAAGATGAGAGAGAGAGAAGAAGGCAAAGATAGAGAAAGAGAGGAAACAAATAACGTATTTCTTAGAGGGCCCTAGATAGATGAGGGCCTTAGACACCACAGAGCTTGCCATCTCTCTTATTCCCACACCCCACTTAAAAACTCACTGCACCTTTATTCTTTTTTTTTTAATTTTTTTTTTTTATTATTCATATGTGCATACAATGCTTGGGTCATTTCTCCCCCTGCCCCCACCCCCTCCCTTACCACCCACACTGCCCCCTCTCTCTCCCCCCACCCCCTCGCTACCCAGCAGAAACTATTTTGCCCTTATCTCTAATTTTGTTGAAGAGAGAGTATAAGCAATAATAGGAAGGACCAAGGGTTTTTGCTAGTTGAGATAAGGATAGCTATACAGGGAGTTGACTCACATTAATTTCCTGTGAATGTGTGTTACCTTCTAGGTTAATTCTTTTTGATCTAACCTTTTCTCTAGTTCCTGGTTCTCTTCTCCTATTGGCCTCAGTTGCTTTTAAGGTATCTGCTTTAGTTTCTCTGCGTTAAGGGCAACAAATGCTAGCTAATTTTTTAGGTGTCTTACCTATCCTCATATCTCCCTTGTGTGCACTCACTTTTATCTTGTGATCAAATTTGTTCTCTCTCTCCTACTCTCTCTCCATACTCATTATCAGGGTAGCCAAAGTCACATATCTACAAACAGCAAGACATGTCAAATCCTTCTTTGTCTAAAAGCCATCATCTAAATTTTTGTGGCTGACGAAGATGCCACTTAGAGAGTAGGTCTCTTGTTACCAGATCTCTTGTTGCCATGCTGTTTTCTGTAGTCTTATCGCTCAGCTCTCTTGAGTAAACTGGGAGGGCAGAAAGGTCCTTTTAAAAGATTCTTCTCAGAGGACCCAGATATGAAGCCACACAACTATAACCAACTTGTCTAAAAATATACGATGGAGAAAAAGCAGCCTCTTCAACAAAAACCGCTGGGAAAACTGGTTAGCAGTCTGCAAAACACTGAAACTAGATCCATGTATATCACCCTATACCAACATTAACTCAAAATGGATCAAGGAGCTTAATATCAGACCACAAACTCTAAAGTTGATACAGGAAAGAGTAGGAAATACTCTGGAGTTAGTAGGTATAGGTAAGAACTTTCTCAATGGAACCCCAGCAGCACAGCAACTAAGAGATAGCATAGATAAATGGGACCTCATAAAACTAAAAAGCTTCTGCTCATCAAAAGAAATGGTCTCTAAACTGAAGAGAACACCCACAGAGTGGGAGAAAATATTTGCCAGCTACACATCAAAGGACTGATAACCAGAATATATAGGGAACTTACAAAACTAAATTCTCCCAAAACTAATGAACCAATAAAGAAATGGGCAAGTGAACTAAACAGAACTTTCTCAAAAGAAGAAATGGCCAAAAAACACATGAAAAAATGCTCACCATCTCTAGCAATAAAGGAAATGCAAATTAAAACCACATTAAGATTCCACCTCACCCCTGTTAGAATAGCCATCATTAGCAAAACCGCTAACAACAGGTGTTGGCGAGGATGCAGGGAAAAAGGAACCCTCTTACACTGTTGGTGGGAATGTAAACTAGTACAACCACTCTGGAAAAAAATTTGGAGGCTATTTAAAAAGCTAAACATTGATCTACCATTTGATCCAGCAATACCACTCTTGGGGATATACCCAAAAGACTGTGACACAGGTTACTCCAGAGGCACCTGCACACCCATGTTTATTGCAACACTATTCACAATAGCCAAGTTATGGAAACATCCAAGATGCCCCACTACTGACTAATGGATCAAGAAAATGTGGTGTCTATACACAATGGAATTTTATGCAGCCATGAAGAAGAACGAAATGTTATCATTCGCTGGTAAATGGATGGAATTGGAGAACATCATTCTGAGTGAGGTCAGCCTGGCCCAAAAGACCAAAAATCGTATGTTCTCCCTCATATGCAGACATTAGATCAAGGGCAAACACAACAAGGGGATTGAACTTTGATCACAAGATAAAAGCAAGAGCACACAAGGGAGATATGAGGATAGTTAAGACACCTAAAATATTAGCTAGCATTTGTTGCCCTCAAAGCAAAGAAACTAAAGCAGATACCTTAAAAGCAACTGAGGCCAATAGGAGAAGGGGACCAGGAACTAGAGAAAAGGTTAGATCAAAAAGAATTAACCTAGAAGGTAACACACACACACAGGAAATCAATGTGAGTCAACTCCCTGTATAGCTACCCTTATCTCCACTAGCAAAAACCCTTGGTCCTTCCTATTATTGCTCATACTCTCTCTTTAACAAAATTAGAGGTAAGGGCAAAATAGTTTCTGCCAGGTATCGAGGGGGCAGGGGAGAGAGGGAGGGGGTGGTGTGGGTGGTAAAGGAGGGGGTGGGGGCAGGGGGGAGAAATGACCCAAGTATTGTATGCACATATGAATAATAAAAAAATAAAAATTAAAAAAAAATAAAAGTCTTCTCAGCCAGGTACTGGTGGCTCATGCCTGTAATCCTAACTACTCTGGAGGCAGAGATCAAGAGGATCACAGTTTGAGGCCAGCTGGGTAAATAGTTTGTGAGAACTTATCTCAAAAATACCCAACACAAAAAAGGGCTGGTGGAATGGCTCAAATGTTAGAGCACCTGTCCAGCAACCATGAGACCCTGAGTTCAAACTCCAGCACTGCCAAAAAAAAATGATTCTTCTCAGATGGGAGGTTGAGGCAGGACGATCATGAGTTCAAAGCAAGCCTGGACTACACAGAAAGTTCCAGGCCAGCTTGGGCTACATAGCGAGACCCTGTCTCAAACAAAACAAAACACAAAGAAAGACAGAAAAACAATTGTCCTCTGAGCTACAGAAGGGCTCACTGCCTTTGGCCTGCTCCCACCTGTCCTTTTGGCACCACCATCCTCCTTTATCCTAATTCCTTCTGTACTGCACCCTGCTCAAGATTTTTCTATGATGTTTGATTAGACTAGTGAAGGATTTGCTTTCCCTTCTACTATAGAGACTGAACTCTCTCAAGGTTTTATATAGTTGGTGGTCTAGTGGTCACTTTTCTTGTATTTATTGTATTTTCATGGGAATTACCCATGAAAGATGAGAGAATACCAAACATTACTATAAATATGGAAAATTTGGGACAGAAGACCCTTTATTCTGCTTCTGGAAGAGATAATCTTGGATATGAAGGTAGCACTATCAGGTCACCAGGGATATTTGCCAAAACTCAAAGGTTGCTCTTTATTTTCCTAAATTTCTTAAGGGAAAGGGGCACCCAAGCCAGTGGAAGTGATTTTACTTCCTAGCCTAGTGTCCAAATTCTCAAGAGCTGTTATCTTCAGCAGCTCCATGCAATGGTTTTCTTTCGCCACAGCATTTGCTCAGCTGAATAAATTTTCTGAAGCTGTGTTAATGAGCATGCCAACAATGGAAATGATAGACTCTTTTGTACCTTGAGCTACTCCCTAGAATCATGCATAACGCATGGTTACTTCCACACTGTATTTGTATGAATGTCCCCCAAAATTCATTCATTGAAACTCATTCCCCACTGTGATAGTATTAATAGACAAGGCCTTCTGGGAAGTGATTAGGTCAGGAGGGTTCTGCCCTGAGGATTAGTGCCTTGTAAAGGCTGGAAAAACTATTTTAGGCTACTCTTATTCTTTTGCCATGTAAACACACAGTGGCCATTCTGCATCTTGACAAGATCCACAGGTAATTTAAATGCATGTTAAAATTTGAGAAACAAAATGCTTTGTCCTTCTTATTATTGTTTATACTCTCTCTTCAACAAAATTAGAGATAAGGGCAGAACAGTTTCTGCCTGGAAGCGAGGGGGTAGGGGGGAGAGAGGGAGGGGGTGGGGGGAAGAGAGGAGAAATGACCCAAACATTGTATGCACATATGAATAAACGAAAAAAAATTTGAAAAACATGGGTGCTATGGTTTGAATGTTTTTGTCCCCTCCAAAATTCATGTTGAAATTTAATCCCTAATGTAACAGTATTGGGAGGTGATTGACTCATGAGGGAAGAGTTTATTTATAGAAATAGATGCCCTCTCTTGTAAAAGTTTGATCAAAGTAAATATCAAAGTAAATTATATGCATATATGTAAATATCACAATGAAACCCCTTGCACAATTAATTTATGTTAATAAGGAATCTTCAAAGGGCTTCGTGAAAGAAAGGTGGAAGGATATGATTCATGCACACTATATGCATGCATAGAAATATACACAGTAATATGTACAATTCATATGCATTAATAAAAGTAGATATTAAAAAGGGCTTGATGAAGGAATTTATTTTTTCCCCTCAATGTTCTACCACACGAGGGCACAGCACTCCTCACATCTATAGGATGCAGTAAAACAAATGTCATGTTGGAAGTGAGACTAGACCTTCACCAGATACCGAAAGTTCTCATCAACATTGATCTTAGATTTCCAGCCTCCAGAATTATGAGCAGTAAGTTTCTATTATTTATAAATTACTCAATTTCAGGTATTTTATTATGGCTGGACAAATGGACCAAGACAAAAATTGTTACCAGAGAATTAGGAATGTTGTCATAAACTGAGTTGGTCTTCCATACCTGTGGGTTCTGCATTCATGGATTTAACTAACTGTGGGTAAAAAGTATTGGGAATACACTGCATCTTTACTGAACACATACAGATTTATTTTCTTATCATTACTTCCTAAAGAATATAACATTCTTTTAGGTATTATGATGCATATAGAAGTTATTTGAACCATACGGGAAGATACACATAGGTTGTATGCAAATAGCACACCATTTTATATGAAAGACTTGAGCATCCACAGATTTTGGTATCCACAGGGGTCCTGAAACAAATCCCCATGGTACTATACTTGAAAATGTGGAAGTGGCTTTGGAACTGAACAATGGATAGAGCTGGAAACAGCTTTGAAGTGAATGCTAGAGAAAGCCTAGATTTCTGTGAATGGATCATCAAGGGCGATTCTCATGAGGGCTAGAAGAAGAGAACAATAGAGAAAGCCTCAGTCTAAGTGGTCATGAATAAGCCAACAGAACATTCTGATAAGGTTTTAGATGGAAGTGAGGAACAAGGTATTGCAAACTAGAGGAAAGGCCATCCTTGTTATAAAGTAGTAAAGAACCTGGCTGGATTGTATCCATCTCTGAGGGCTTTGTGGAAGGTAGAATTTGTGAGCTATGAATTAAAATATAAGGCAGAAGAAATGTTAAGCAGGAGAGCATTCAGGGAGCTGTATGGTCTCTGAATTGTTTATAATAAAATGTGAGAAGAGAGAAATGATTTAAAGCTGGAATTTATATCTAAAAGGGAAACAGAACGTAAAACCTTGGAAATTCCCAGCCTGATCATGTAAAGAATGAAAAAGCTTGTGAGAAAACCAAGGGCTTGGTGAAAAAAATGATTTGACAAGGAGAGTAGTATGAATAGAAGGAAATCTGGTGCTATTCATCAAGACAATTGGCATTTGTCAATCTTAGAAGTTGGTTACTACTCCCATCAAGGCCCAAAATGCTAGGGCCTTGAGGGCAAAACAATTTCAAAGGAGGGGCTGAGGGAGACTATGGGAACTCAGGTCTTGTTGCTCAGCTCCACCACAAGTTTCTGTTCCCTAAACTCTAATGCAATACTCAATGGCTAACCTAGCTTTGGCTCTGGCTCTAGTGGGTTCAGGTGCAGGGGACACATGTTGTTAGCCTTCGTGGCATCCATGCGGTGCTACCACTGTAAGTGTAGAGAGTACACAAGCTATAGAGGCAAAGCTACCTCTGGATTTACCTGGATTTCAAAAGATGCTACAGAGATCCTGTACTAGAGTAATGCCTAACAAAGGCATGGGGTCAAGGCCACCACCACAGAGTTCCCAGTAGGGCAATGCTTAGCAAAGCTCTGAGGGTAATGCTACCCTCAGAGACCCCAGAACTACAAAGCAACCAACATGTAACTCTGACCTGGGAAACCTACAGACACTAAACTTCAACCCATGACAGCTTCAGGGTGAGATGGGTAGAGCAAAGCCATGGAAGTGGAGTCCCCTCAAGCTCTAGTGTGTCCAGAAGGCAGGACATGGATTCAAACATTATTCTTAAACCACCAAGATTTAAGGTTGCTTATCTTGTTGTGTTTTGAGCTTACCTGGGACCTGTGACCCTTCTCTCCTTGTCTATTTCTCCCTTTTGGAGTGGAAATATCTATCCTGTGCCTATCTCACCATTGTATTTTGGAAGCACAGAACTTATTTGATTTCACAGGCTCCCAGCTAGAGGGGCAACTTGCCTTAGAATGAAACCCATCTTTGAACCTCCCCCATAGCTGATTTAAATGAGACTCTGTATTTAGGATTTTGAGTTAATGCTATAAAGACTTTGGGGCCATTAGGATTGAATGAATGTATTTTGCATGTGAGAAAGACGTAAATTTGGGGGCTTGGTGGAATTTTATGGGCTGAATGTTCTCCAAAATTCATATGTTGAAACTTAATCCCTTAGCAGTTTGAAGATGTGTGTCCCTCAGGAGATGATTAAATTCTCATGAATGAAATTAGGTACATTGATAGAATGGCTCACACTTTTTCATGTCATCCATCCCTTCTGCCATGTGAAGGCACAGTATTCCTCCTGTCCGAAGTTATAGTAATAGGTGCCATCTTGGAAGCAGAGACACAGCTCTCACAAGACACCAGAGTTGTAGACCCCTTGATCCTGGACTCCCAACCTCCAGAACAATAAGAAATAAATTTCTCTTACTTATAGAAAACTCATTCTACAGCAGTTTGCTATAGTAGCACCAATGGTCTAAGATACAGACTATCTTCTGTATGTGTTCTTTTTAAATTTTTTTCTGTTTTATTTTTAATTAAAAAATGTATTAGCATAAATTAATTGTACAAAGGGATTTTATTGTGCTATTTACAACTTGCATGTAATATATTTAGATAAAATTTACCCTATGTTACTATTGCTTAGCCACCCTTCTCTCCTTTTTAAACAGTTCTTGGTGGGTTTCATTGTGCTATTTTCATACACATGCATACTGTACTTCTATAATATTCACCCCCTTCACTTACTCCTTTCCCCCTCTTCCCACTCACTGATTTCTCCCCCCAAAGTAGTCCCCTTTTTACAATCATGTCATATGATTGTTTTATTTTCGGTTGAGATTCTGCATATGAGGGAAAACATGAATATTTCAGACCTGTATTTCAGACTTTCTTCAACTTATGGACTAAGTAGGCAAAGCAGGATGGTTTGAGGGATGAGCAACATTCACAGAGATGGAGACAGAGAACTCAAGTCAAAGTGTGCTGCAGTCTACCTTGGGCCACTCACATTAGCCTGCCTTTGCATACTCTGTGGTCCTACATCTCATGTGCTTCTTGTTCCACTGAGCCCTGAGCCAGACCAGAAAGGCAAGTCTATTGTTTTTTCCAAGTGAGATGGCAGAATTCCAAGTGCAGGAAGGAAGCAATCTTATCAGACCTCTGGCCCATTGATAAAACCACAGAAGGAAATCATTGAGTTTTAAATTGAGAAAGGGAAGTCTTAGATAAAACTAGGAATTGCCTGGGAGTTTCTACTTTAAAGTCATTTTTTCCACATCAATAGAAAATCTTTTTATCATAGTTAGGGTAATTTATTTGTGGTCTTAAAGCTGAAGTACTGTCTGCCTGTTTAGGGCTGTTTATAAGCTCTTTGGTAATGACTTGTCCCTCCAACCCCCAAAAGATAGTCATTCTTTTCTCTACTCCACTTCCTTCTTTTGATTCATCAGGGCTTTTCCTAGAGGCCCAGGAGTCTTCATTAAGACACTCTCTGAGGCTTCCCAAGACTGTTTTCAGGTTTCACATAGAAGAAACTGCCAAATGAAGCAAGAAGGCAGCGTGGACCACATATCAAAAGAAATTATAGAATTGCTTTCAATGTAGATATGTTAATACAAAGAGTTTTCCACTACCTATCTGCGTCTGTCTAGAACATATTTCTCTATTTCAAGGTCCTTTTTAATGCTAGATTTTGAGAATTCTATGTGATGTTTTTGGTTTTGTAGTTAGTCAGTTAGCTAGATTGCTTAATTATTTTTGTATTCAATGCTGTTTTTCAACCACACTCAGATGCAGAATAGATACACTGAGGAGAGTGGCCCAGGGAATGGGTCAATACATAAAATGTACAAACAGTGAGGCCAGAGAGACTTTCAATTTAAATGGAAGCTTTGTGCTCAGAAAGGATCTTCAGCCTTTTTCATTAATTTAAAGATTTAATCTAAATTCTTAAGAAAGGAATCCTTTTGGGGAGTTAAAGAAGAGTGAAAGCCCCACTAAAGAATAGAAATCTCTTGATTTCTATTCAAGTTTAGAAAACAATGCAGTGCAGGCATTTACATTTTTATAAATTCATTTTTAACAGTCTTATGGAGATATGATTTACATACTATGTAATTCACTCATTTGAAGTGGATAATTTAATGACTTTTAATATTTCACAGAGGTGTGCAATCACTAACATAATTTTAGAACATTTTAATGATCCAAAGAAGAAGCCCCATATCCATTATCAAATATTCCTCATTCCCCTCATTTCTTCTAAAGTCTTTTCTCAATCCTTGAACAACCAGTATTCTATTTTCTGTCTAGATTTGCCTGTTCTAGACAGTTTATATAAAAGTGCACACAATGTGTTTTCGTCTGACTTCTTTCACTTAGCATAATATTTTTCAGGTTCATTTGTACTGTTGCACATATGAGTACTTCATTTCCTTTTGTGGTGATATATTAGTACATTGTATGGATAAACCACATTTTGTTTATCCTTTTGTCTGTTGATGAGCATTGGGGTTGTTTTCACTTTGGAGATAGTATGTTCATGGACACATTTTTCTGTAGACATATTTTTTATTTTTCTTGGGTATATACCTAGGAATGGAATTGCTGAATCATACAGTAGCTGCATGTTGAACTTTTTCAAGAACTAACATACTATTTATTCTCCAAGGTGCTGAATCAATGCATGCAATGAATGAAGAGTCTAATTTCTTCCCATTCTCAACCATGCTGGCTATTCTTTGTCTTTTTTTTTAACTGTAGTTATACTAGTAAGTATAAAATGGCATTGTAGTTTTAGTTTGCATTTCTCCAATGACAGTGTTGAGTGACTTTCCATGTGCTTATTGGCTTTTTATATATCTTCCTTGAAAAAAATGTCTATGGAAATCATTTGTCCAGTTTCAAGCTGGGTTATTTTTCTTATTATTATCTAGTTATAATTGTTGGAGATGTAAGTACCTTACAAAATTTAGTGTGTGTTTTAAAAAAGCAAGCACCCTGCTGGATCATTGCTTTACTTCCTAAGCTTCCTTCCAATACCTAACAAGGTTGTGCAATCTTCTTCCTCTTAACTCTTATCACTTCAAGTCTGTTTCCATTTCAGGGAGACAATAATACCACTGGCTACACCTGATTCTTCTCAATGGATGACAAGTCCTACTGTTGGGATCTTGAGATCTACCTTACCCAAGACACCTGACATCTTCACAGTCCTTTCTACTTGCCAAGTAACAACTGGTTACAATTCAACTCTGAATCACAAACAAACAAGAAAAACTTTCAGCACACCCCCTATTCCTATATCCAAACAACTGAACAGCAAAAGAACATACCAACCCTTAACTAGGCTGATGGATGACACAAGGGTCCCAGCTCCTTTTGAACCTTAGTCAAATGAGCCACATAGATCTTTTAGCACCTTAGGCCACTTCAAAATAAAAAATGTCTTGCCCCACTTTCTTTGCTATCTCTCTCAGAAGATGGCATCTTTTTCAAAGAAAACAAAGAACCATCCACTATAACCATCTAAACTATCAGTTATAAATCAAAATATATCAGGGGCTAGACAGATAACCTAATGAGTGAAGCAGCCGAAGTGCAGGATGTAGTAGAGGCTCTTGGATACTGGAAAGCAAGTACCCAATGGATGTGCAACATGGCTTCAGCTGGTTTTGCCTTGCAGGCCTTCTGATTTTTTTCAGGGGGTGGGAACAGAAAACCAGAATTTTTATGTGAAAAATTCTCATTTTAGACACTAGAAATAAGTTTGTTCTTTATAATAACATTGTGTGGCCCAAACAAAATGTATGCTGGCTAGATCAACCAACAGGCTATACCAGTTTACAGTCTTTGTTCAAAACACTACTTAATTCTTCTTCCAAATTCCCTGTCATTAGCAACACCAACCTATGGAATCCAATGGATGCTCACAGTTTTAAGCCTTCCCCTTCAGAGAGTTAGCTTATTTCAAAATGCTATCTCATTCCAGCTCTTTCTTCTCCAGCTACACCTATCTTTAAAGAGTAGATTAATATACTAATGAAGAGCATAATCTTAGGAGTCTAAGCTCTGGTTTAACCCTACCTCTGCCAGTTACTATGAGTGTGTCTTTAGGCAAGTTATTTTACCTCTCTGAGCCTTAAGTTCATCATCATTAAAATTAATAAGTATAATAACCTTTAGTTTACAGACTTGTTTTGAAATAATATATTTAAAGAACCTAACACAAATAGATGCTTAATAAATATTATGGTTTGTCTTTTCTTTTTTGGGGGGTGGGGTGTTATGGGGGGTTGAACTCAGAGCTTTGTGCTTGCTGGGCAGGAGCTCTTGAGCCATGCCTTCAGCTTTCATCCTTACTTTTAAACTAATACTATCTAATGTTTGACTCATGGCATGCCTGACTCCATTTCTTTTTCTCCTTTTAGCTTTAAGTTCTTGTAGCAATATTGTTAATACATACTGTGTGAAATTCACAAGCTCCAGCATTTATCTGGACCCTGTACAATGTTATTGGAGTGCTTCTGATCACTTTGGCATTCGCCAAGCTTAATGCCAAACTGTGTATATATTTTCTCATATATTTTTCAGTGTTAAATCTAAATGGTAGTTGTATACTTTCAGACTTGTCAGATAGGCCAAATACCATATGCTATCGAGCTCCTTGAATGGGTTTCTAGGATAATAGTTATCACCCAACTGTTGGTCTAAGATGGTCCAACATCTTGGACCACTCGATAACATGTACCTATTGTTTTTCCTTCATGCTACAGTTCATTTATTTATTTATCATATTGTTGTCCTGGGGGTACATTGTGACATTTACAAAAGTTCTTACAATATATCACATTTGAATTCACCCCCTCCAATCATTCTCCTTTATCTCCCCTCCCCCCATTCCTGGAACAGTTTCAACATATCTCATTTTTCCATTTTCATACATGAGTACATTATATTTCTGCCATATTCACCCTCCTACACCCTTCCCTTATATCCTCCTCCTTCCACTGGAACCAACCCCCAGACAGGACCTGTTTTACCTTCCTGTTCTCCATTTTTGGTGAAAAAAAGAAATTTTTGCTTGTTTCAGAGTGTTTCATTGTATATATGTATTATAACCCAAATTGGTTCATCCCCTCTATTTTTCTCCTTTGTACCTTAGACCCTTTCTTATGGTGATTTCAACAGGTTTAAAAAATTCTACATTCATTCTTGTATAGAAAGTATATCATACCAGCTCCCTTTTGCTTGTGTCTCTATCAATGGGTCATAGGCAACCTGTTTCAATAAAGGGTAGAAAGCATAAAAGATTTTCAGCTAACTCCATTTAGTTCTCCATGTGCAAATAAATTGACAGGATGGACCACCATCAATCCAAGCTAAATATAAAAAAGAAAAGAGAGTTAGACCTGAGAGAGTATCCCAGGGCTATATGACTCTCACCACTTTAATCAAGTGAGATGGTTCCATTTACTGTACTTGTAAAGCAAACAAATAGCTTCCCAAATAATCATAATAGGTAATGGTTAAAGATCTAGGGGTCTTATATGGCTTCAGAAATCCTCCTACATTCTAGATAGTTCTTTCCACTTTCTGTCTTGAATAAGTGATCACAGTTTGAACATTGGGATCTGGAGGCTGAGCCAGAAAATTTTTGAAAGTATGTTTCAAAGGCGAATATTAAGAATACAGCCTCCCAAGAAGTCTGCTTTGAAGGGGACGACATTTAATTGGGACATGGAGTTCTGATATGTTTGTATTAAAAGGAGTCACATTCATCACTTTAAGGTTACACGCCTTATGTGAAGGCACACCTGCTTCAGATTCCCTGGAGGCACATCCCAATTACACCTCTGAACCATTTCCAAAACAGCATATTCTGCCTGGAATACTCTCCCTTCAGGCAGCCAACTGGTCTTTCTCATCATTTAAGCAGTTTCTGAAATCCCATCAATCCTCCAGGTTTCTAAGATTGATTGACCAACTGACAGGACTTTTTTTTTGTCTCTGCTTGGACATGGAACACCCACAGCTATCCTCCACTCCCTGAGCATGTAGTTAGCCCTTGTTAACTCACCTGTACTAAAGTAGATTTACCCTTTCTTTACTTGGATAGAATTTGTTCCAGTCACAAATGGAACAGAGAGTAATGCCTGCTGCACAAAGGAATAGATTGTAAACCCAAGACTCAGAATTCTACACATAATGCTAATATACAATGCATTAATTTAGTATCTTCAGTAAAATTCTAAGTTTGGGTTACAGATATTATTAGGATCCAAAACTTAGCAGAGTCTAGATGCCTGTTGTGAAATACCAATGCAAAATTGAAATGCATATATGTGAGTTAGAACTCAATAATATTAATTAATATTTACTAATGACTTTCATGAAAGTAGAATAGCAATAAGATATTATACCTAAAACTATAATTGTGACTAGGAGTCACATACTGATCACTGTTTTTTTCTCTCTCATATATATTAGAGGGTGGCAAAGTAGTTCTGGAGTAGAAAGTTACATGAACCTGAGTGCTTAGTCTTGGTCAAGTTAATTAACTTCTCAGAACTTCAGTTTTGTAAACTTTAAAATGAAGATAATAACAATTCCTATCCTACAGAGTAGTGGCAGAATTATTAACAATGTAGGACATTTATTGGAACCAATCATTGTTTTAAGCACTTTAAATTGATTTTCTCATATACTCTCCCCCACAAACCTATGAGACATGTACTATAATTATCCTCAGTTTACAGACCTCCCTAAGCAAATGGAGATTAAGTGACTTGCCCAAAGCCACACAGCTAGTAAGTGGTGTCACCAGAGTGAACCTAGGCATTGATTTCTTAACCACAACCCTGCAGTACTTCCACAGAATAGTGGATATACTGCCTGCAAAGCCCTTAATACAGTGCCAAGCTCATGACAAGTACTCCATAAATGCTAACTACTGCTAGCATTATTTACTGTGACTTATTAAGAATAATCCTTTCACATTTTGCTTCATATCTTGATAATGAATATAAATAAATACTCCTCAGGGTTTTCTAACTTAGAGTCTTGTCTCTCAGAAGCCAAGTCCCATGGTGATGTGGCTTGCTTTATAGATCATCATGCTGGAATTAGGTCCTTAATTGCTTTCTGAAGTAGAAGGAGGAGGAGAGGAAGAAAGGAAAGGAAGAGAAATTCTTAACATTTGCTGAAAAGTGTTCAACAATCACATGGTGGCCTGTGGGGATAGGTTGGGCTTCTACTATGAGAGTCTTGGGATTTAGATGGTAGCTATGGATAGAATAGGGGTGATTTCCTGCCACACCACTTAATCACACTCCAGCCATACTCTTCTATGGGACTTACCAGCCCTTTTAGTAGTGGGAAAGCCTATGGCATCTTGTATCATTAAGCATGGCTATGAGGCTTGCTAAAAGTAAAAGTGAGCACCAGAAGAACTGGGTGAATTCAGTGTTTTATGGGCATTTGGAAGAAAACATCAGTTGCCTAAATTCATTATCTTGAGAGGCCCAGAATGCTTTAAGTCATGTAAGATTTCTGCTAAAGCCCTACCATTTGAGGGTTTTTATTTTTAACAAGTTTCCCTTCAAAATGCACATTTATTTTGGAAAATGAGCATATTAATCCAGTTATCATTCACACCTTAAGTCAAGTTAATTTAATCGGAGAGTTTCCTCCCAATTAGATAGGCTCTACTATGGAAGAAATGGGAAATTGGCTTCAACAAGGAGCAAAGGTTAATGTGCAAATGTAGGGACACTGCTTAAGGTATAGGCAATAATGCACAAAGCTGCCCTTAGGCCATCTTTTAAAAAGCCAAAATTTTTGGGAAATGGCAATGAAAATAGTTTTATATTGGTCTATATGATCTGCTTTGCTCCTACAGGAATGAGGAGAGCCTAGGCTAACAAGTTGGAGAGAAGGAAGGGAAAAGAGAGAACATTTTGTGCCTGGGCCCCATTCTCAACATAAGGCCTTCATTTAACTCCTACTTGATAATGGGCTATTAACTTGAAATCATGGAGAGGCAGAAGGGGGAAGGTGAGGAGCCTATGAGGATGGTCCTGACAAATTATTTGTCCTTAGTGCCTCCCTCCCCTTGTTGACAATTCAAATCTCAGCAGAATGTTCCTAGAGGCTCCCAAGATTCTTCAGAATTTCAGAATATAGGTTCACCAAGTGGGCCAGAAGCCTTGGCACTCTAACAAGGATGCCCCAAAGCTGGCCACTTCAGCTGTGTATATACCATAAGGAAAAGTCCCAACCGTACAAAGGAACTAATACTGGATTTCCAGGTATTATGGCAGATCAGTGTAAGAAAAATTTATAGGTAGGGAGGTCTTCCTCGTAATTCTAAATGCATGTCACAAAAAATGAGTGCCTGCCTCTAAATTTGGCTATGTAGATTTTCCAACCAGTACATTGTTCCTCATATGTACAACTATGCCTATCCAACACATAGCTATAAATGTAAGCTTTCACTGAGTGGGCTTATAATTTGTTTCAGAGCCAAGGATGGCTTTCCCATCTTCTTTACATGTTCCTTCTCATGCCGTAGCTGGAAAAAACACGGTAAGTTTGAATACAAGCAAGGTAAGGCAAGGAAAAAGAAGTTACTTGAGGGCAGGAGAAGAAAATGAAGCAGCAGAGGTATAAAAGGTAATTATGGGCCAAGAACCTAATGGTTTCAAAACACACATGCATACACATAAGTTTATAAAAGGAAGAAAACAAACCAAACCATCTCTTCTACCTGAGCCACCTACATAAGGACAATCAAGGTAAAAGAACATAAGTTATTATTGGAAATGGATCATGCCCAAAGTGGTCTTCACAGCCCATTTTGAGATTACGAACTACAGAAAGCACAGAGATATATGTAAATTTATGGAACTATAACATATCTTCTCATAAGCACATACTCTCACAGAACATATGCACAGAACTGTGTATTGAGCTTTTTGTTTTCACACAGACACAGAAAAAGGTACACATTGTCAAACCCTAAAATACACATCTATATATCCACGTGGGTACATGGAACAAAGTTAAATATGAATATTTGGAAAATATAAACACAGAGATACAAACAAGGAAGCACAATTACAAATTAGACAACTATGTAAACTATAATAACTACCACTTATCACAGATCACATTTATCAGGAGCCTACTATGTGCCTAGTATATTACAGTTGGCTCATTAATCCTCCCAAACACTCCTCTCAGAGGGATGTCATTAACCTCATTTTACAAATGAGAAATTAAAACTTAGAGGAGATAGTAAGTTGCCATAAATCATGATGCTAGTATGGTTTATACCAGAGAATTAATTCAAAACCAGGCCAGTCACCCTGAAAAGCTGCAACTCTCCAATTCCCTTATGTTGCAGCCTCCCATGACAGTTCAGAGATCTATAAACAGATGCACACCCATTTATAGGTACTCACATTCCCTAGCCAAAAGAACTTTAAAATGTGATTAGCATAATTCAGGGTCTGTTGTCATCTTAATCATTTGTTTGAACTAAACAATCTAGAATTCCTTTGGGTAATTAGTATCCATCAGTAAATTATAATGTGTTTAAATTACCTCTAGAGTATTTAAATTTAAACACTCTTGTATCTTGGCATATGGCCAGCCAATATATTTTTAAATAATAACACTATAATTAAAACTTAGGGTAAGCTTAGGATCTCATTCAAGTTAACAAAAGATTACCCTTCACAGCAGAATAAAAACAAGCTCTAATTAATTAATGTGCTAATTGTTCTTCCTTTTTTGTAATCAGCATGGCAATTTAATCTGAGAAGATGCTGCACAGATTTCTACATGTAAATCTCAGTTGATACCTTGGCTGGATGTGCTGTCCAGAGCGCTGTCTCATTTCACTGTGCTGTCTTGGACAACTGTGTGATACCCTATAATTTCAAACATAGGCCTTGAGCAGGATCTTCTACTATGAATCGATGTCCTCAAGTTTTGAAGCACTTCAGCTACCTCCAGGATAGGGAGCCCAGCCCCTTTGGTTTGCCCAGTGTGCTCCTGTTGTTTTGATTTCATCCTTAAGAGTAATCTGAAAGAATGCCCTGATTTGGATGATAACGTACATATTTGTTTATACTACTTCAGATAATTCATGGAGCCATGAATCTTTCTAGCAGGGAAGGAAGAGATGGGGAAGAAATAAATGAGAAGAAATAGAAGGTTAACTTCCTTCCTGGGCCAAGACACTTACTAGCTGTGGTGTTTGGGCCACAGTCTGGATTTCCTGTCACAGCTGTCTTGTTTTTATAGTAATAACCACATATAGGCCCAGGTACAAGGGGCTTCTTCCCAAACCCCTGCACATCCAAAATTATAGTGTTTCCTGAGAACTAGGGCCTTTTCTTTCTTCATGGTGCATACAAATTCTAGTACCTTGAAATAGTGGTGCTGAGGAATCAACATGAGGAAAGCTTTCAAAAAACAATTCCTCAGTGCTTCACAGTTTCTTCTGGCCAGGAATTGGAACATTATAACGCTATAACGCATAGGCCTTTACAAAAAAAAAAAAAAAGAAAACATTTGGAGAAAATTCCCACAAAGTATTCAGAAGAAGAGGCATACTCTGTTCAGAAGATTGGAAACACTAAACAAAAACACATGGGGTGTGTCGTGCAGCGCAATCCTGCCTGAACAAGCAAGGGATTGACTGCTCTGCTGGACATTTTTCAAGTCTAACTTCTAAGGATTTTTCTCCTGAAGAGACTGAAAGGAGAACAATAGGGGTCAAACAGCAAAACACACAGCCAGCAAAAGCAAATCTTTTTCACAAAATCTGTGTAAGACTGTGAGAAACAGTAACACCTGGACATCCCTACAACAACTTTCGTTTGATATTTGTATACTGTAGGTTGGAGAAATAGAATTTACCTAAGTCTCACAAGTCAGTGGTGGAGCCAGAATCCGAACTCCATTTTTCTGACTACAAGCCTAGGAGAGCTTTTGTTTTGTTTTGTCACCACACCCAGCCAAGAAATATTCTTAAACTTGACTGCCAAGGTTTGAATCCTGGCCCTACCACTTACCAGCTGTGTGATCTTGGGCAAGATGCTTTACCTCTCTACACCTCAGTTTCTTCAACTGTGCAATGGGATAATAATAATGATAATGCTTTCTTTAGAGGACTCTTCGGAGGATTATAAGAGATATTACATATAGAATCATTAGGGCAAAGCTTGGCATGCAGTAAGCACTCAATAAAAATAAGCTGTTATCTATAAAACAATATTTAGCAACTATTTGTGAGTTCTTTAGTAAGCAATTGGTTGGATACACAGCCAAATAAATTTCATAATATCAAACTATCAACTCATGTTTGAAGTAAACCAAAACATGGAATCATGTTAACTGTCTGACTATCAATGATTGATTTGATTGGTCTCTGTGATAGAATCACATTTAAGGCTGTCCTGTTAAACTAAAGGTCCCTGAGCTCTTCGGATACCAAGAAATGAATGTCTGTATTTGCCCAGGTATGTTTCAAGTTTCTTTCTGGAGAATTAAATACAAAAGGGGTCTTCTCTAAAAGGTTTTTGGGGGCCTCAGGAATGAAACTTAACCCGAAGTAAATTATACTCAATTCCAGTACTATGATCATGGCTTATTGTTCAATCAAATGTCTGTCCAAACTTAGCACTAGTTTCTCAAATCCACTATTTTGATGTCAGCTATCATTGGCAAATATCTGCATTCTACTTGCCATAAGTGCCTTTTTCTGTACTGACCATGACAAAAAAGAGGTCAGCCAGTAACAACGTCTATAAGATGAGTTGTCCTGGAAAGTGTACATAACCTGGAGATACAGGGAACATTTTGTAACATGCTAAACTTTTTTCCAAGAATGGCTACCTTTTGTTCAGGCTGGTTTTGTTAGAGTGATATTAAGCCCTAGCATTTTTTGAGATGTGTAAATGTGTTTATTTGGCACATAAGTTTTGTTCTCCATGATCTTTCTAGCTGCAAAGTTTAAAGTTCTGAACCTGGGGCTGTACTTTTGGCTCTGATACAACACATGACACGCACAAAATATCTTCATTTCAAACCCATACAAACCATGGACACTCATCTCTGTTTTGGCCAACGCAAAAGAAGCAGAGTACAGAGAAGTGTGTCTAAAACAGAGCAACAGTTCTCATTTTACAACAATCTAAAGCACAGTCAGGATGACCATCCTTTGTTCAGGTTGGCTGTATTACTGTGGAATTAAACCCTGACATTCCATGAAGTGGGAGGGAATTGCTTCTTCGACAATAAGGTTTATTCTCCACTTTCCCACCACAGAGCTGGATATATACAGTTTTGTAGGCAAAACACAGTTGGCTGAAGAACAAACATTGATTTAATGTTTCCTTTCTTCTTTCCACACAGATAGGCTCTAATAAGACTTCTCCCTCATCCAGGCAGAAGATGAACTTTGCTGTTGCTCCAGGTCACTAGATAAACATCTGACAAACCTGTAGGGATGCAATTCAGGTCGGACATTCACAGCCCCCTTCGGTGACCTCTGCTATTTCTATTACCAGTATTTTTATATTTCCTGTTACCTTGTTCCCAAGGAGTAGGTTGAAGAGGCAGAACTGTGTAAGCACTACTCTCTCCTTTTCCTCTTCAATCCTTGCCAGTCCCAAAGGTCCCATGTCTAGCGACTAGGCTGTACAGGCCAATCATGCAGTTGCAGTGGGTGGTGTGCAGGAGTTTGTTTGCACCACCTTCTAAGGGCCAATTGTGTTCACTTCTTTTCAACTGCATATTTAATGACATCATGCTGCTAGGTTGCAATCAACCATGGTAAGAGTGTTTTCACCATGGAAATTGGCGAATGCTACAAATCAGGGCTTTCCTCCCCACAGAGCAAGTTGTTAAACATTTACAAGCACATCCTTGGGCAGGATAAACTGCCATTATGTCAGATGTAGTTCCCTCATATGATCAGGTGAGGTGGGATCCTCTGGACTCTTGGCAAACATGGAAAGTATTTCAACAGCTGAAGAGTTTTCTGGAATTAGGACTGGACTGTTTCAGTTCAATTTCTCACTTCAGGACTATTTGCTTTGGGGGGTCATAGCAATATACCCCTGAAGGGCACTGGATTATCCATTTCCCCATACATAAGAGTTTTTGCCTCATCAGAGAGGAATCTGAGGCCCACGGTACTGAACACTGTACTAAAGAACAAATCCCAAGGAAGGTAAATGAGATGAAACTGAATACAATGAAAGGAGTAGTAACTAGCCTGCTTCCAAGTTTGCCATCATAATTTTGGGGTGTGAGATCTATTCCACTATCAAAGAAAAAAGAGAGCTGTACACAAAGCCAGGAACCAATTTGAACTTTAATGACCAAAACGGAGAGAATTGGGCTAAAACCAATTTATAGAATCAATGAAATGGATAGAAGTTGAAACAATATAGGCACAGAACAGACAGGCTTTAAGTCCACATGTAAATCTAGGCAAATACAAAACACGTCATATTATCAGAGCACAGGCATTGATCACTGCCTTTCCTTCCCCCATGTTGCTTTCCTTAATGGAGATAGATTACATCTTGATCATACTGAAACAAGAGAAAGGTATCTACTGATACTCTGTCTCAGTTAGGTTCCAAAGTTGAGGGCAAGGATCTAGCTTGCTTTCCTAGAATAAGGTCCACATCTAGTTCTGTCTCTGGTACTACCACAAACTGCCAAATATGAACACTAGAAGAATATTATCTACTTCAGTCTCCTTCCTTGATCAGCTTTGAAAACTGAGGCCAAGAGCAGTGAATTTCCTGGTCTCAAAGTGTACTAGTGGCAGATCTGGGCCAAAGGCTTAGAATTAATATACTCCTGTGAAGTACAAGTCAAGTCTTCCTTAAGAGTTCCATTTTATGGGATGGTGGAGTAGCTCAAGTGGTAAGAGCACCTGCTTAGCAAGTGTGTAGGCCTTGAATTCAAACCCCAGTGCCACCAAGATACCCACAAGAGTTCCATTTTATAAATATCCCTGTAGAGATGGATTACTTCCTTGTTACATTGGAAAGACCCTGATCTTCTAGTTATTGGTCCTATCTTATTGCATCCCAAAGTCTAAATCTCTTCTTCCAGTCTTGTAAGTATTTGAAAATTTAATTCACATGCAATGCAGAAATATTGACTTTTAAGAGTTGTCGATAGCAAATGTTCAACAAAAGAGCATCTGTGAATCAAATGAAATTCTACAATGTGTAGCGAGAAAGTCATAGCTGGTGGCTTTACTGTAATCATAAAGTGCCACCAGGAAGTAAAAGCATAATCACAAGCTTTTACTTCCTAGTGGCACTTTTTCTGTTCTTAGAAACAAAAATGATTCTAGATGATATGAGTACTTGGAATAGCATTTGCTTCTGGATTGTAGACTTCTATGACTGGGGACATTCTCCTTGCTCTTTAATCATTCCCTAGTTGCCTTACTATGTAGTCACCGTGAGGCAGCAAATACCCTTTTACCAAATACCAGCATATCTATGTTCCTCTTAGGGCATTTAGACTCACTCTAATCCTTTTGATTTGTAAATTCTTTTTATACCAACTCAACATGATGCCTCACTTCATCAGTTGGTTGACCATTGCTATCCTTGGTTTTCTTTGGATCTTGAAGATTTTCGTGGGTTCCACTTATAGATACCACTTTGCTGATATTGTAAGGGAAAAAGGAAAGGGAATAGGGGTAATAAATGTTTTGAGTTGACAAGCTATAGATGGCCTGCAACCTGAGAAATCATACTCTAACCCACATGGCTCATGGCAAAGCAGATACCTGGATCTGCCAGAGGAAAGAGAACTAACATTTGTAGGTCTTCCATGTAATAGAATCTTTCCCAAAATTCCATGCAATATGAGGAAACTGAGTTCCATAGAATTCAAGTCACTGAGGTAGTAAGTAGCAGAATCAACTTGAGACTCTAGGTCAGTTTGATTTCAAAGTCCATGCTCTTTCTATAAGACCAGTCTGCCTTTATAAAAAGAGAGAGGAATGTCTGAGCTGAGTCCTAATTGACCTCTTCTACCACTCTGTCTTTGAAGAAGGGGATCTCCATAGCCATGTTCATGGGCTCCTCTGCTCAAGTTTGAATTTGGCAGCTGCCAGCTCAGAAATGAAATCAAAGGAATGAGAGGTGGAGGCAGCAGCCCTGTGGATGCCAAGTCCAATGCCTTGTTCTGGCACTTTCCCATCTGCTGACTCCTTATTTAGGCCACATGAATATCATCTCATAGACCTGGCTGTCCTCGCCATACCTTCCAACTTAAATTCTATTAGTGTCAGAAAAATGTCCTAATTGCTCAGCTACAGAATGGGCAGCCAGGGCTTGTCTAAATTGTTGCTAATGCCCATGGAAAGAGTAGCAAGCAGAAAACCATTTCACCTGCCTGTGGTTTTCTTTGCCAGGAGTACCAAATCGTAGCATTTATTAATTCATTCATTCATCCTATAAATAATGAGCCGTGGAATCCAACTGTTGGGATTCTACCACTTACTACTTGTATGACCTTGAAGGTTACAAGTGACTTAACCTTTGTGTTCCTTGGTCTCCTCGTCTGTCAAAGAGTTGGGGGAATTTGTTAGACCATGTAAAGCACTTAAAATCTATCTAGCATAATGGAAATCTTCAAGAAGTATTTGTAGTTATTACTAAAAGCCAAACTGAATTCTTCCAATGCCTGCCCTGTTAGAGAATGGGAGTATTCAGTGAATGGGTTAACTTTAGCTTTTTAGAAAATTACTCGCAATATGTGAACAGAAATGGAATCCAGGTGTGGCGATCTTCAAATGCGGAGAGAATGAGTCTCCTTATCCCACTTATTTGGAGAATGTATGCCAATTAGAAGCAGATAGTACTATTGACATTTTATAAACAATTAATTACTCTAACAACCCCAGATATGTGGAGAATTTCCTTAAAAAAACACAGCTTGGGGCGGCCACTTCCCCTACTTCCCCTATGTGGGCCGAGATTTCTCCATCTGTGGGTTGAGTGGTTTGAATTGAATTGATTACTGAAGGCCCTTCAGGCTCTGACGTTCAACATTTCTTCTATTCTCAGTGCTCAATTTTCATTTGCAGAGAAATAAAATTGAATAAAATCTTGACAGGTTTGTTGGAAAAGTTCCTGTTTTGTCAAGGTTCTGTGGCTAGGGAAAAAAATTTAGTGGCCATTGATCATTGATCAAAACATATGACTTCATTAAACCATTTTTGAGTCATATAAAGCAAGGGAAAATCTTGAAGAGATCTTACATTAGACCATCTAGTGGGGGGTTCTCAATCTTGGCATTATTTGACATATTGGGTCAGTTTTCACTGTTGTGGGGGACTGTCCTGTGTGCCATGGGACAAACATACTTGGCAGTGTCCTTGGACTTTGCTCACTACATGCCAGCAGCACTTACCCCTGTTGCAATAACAAACTGTCTCCAGACATTGCTAAGTGTCTGTTGGGGATAGTATTGACATGTTTAGCAAATGAATTTTATCCACCAGCCTTACATGGACTTCAACTTGGAACTTATTAGAAAAGCAAAATCTCAGGCCCCAAACCAGACCTACTGAAGAAGAAAGGGCTAACATTTGTAACAATACCCACAGACAATTTTTAGGTACATCAAAGGTTGACAAACCCTGATTTAATCTTAACCTTGTTTGAATATCAGAATTAGAATTACTGGCAATTTTTTTTTGTAAAAGAAATTTCTAAATGCCCACCATGATGTACTGATTCTGCAGGTCTTGGGTAAGGCTCTAGAATCCGTAGTTTTAATTCTTACTGCTATCTCTGCCTTATGATTCTGAGGTACAGACAAGCTTAGAAAGACTAAATCCCTTCATTTCACAAATGAAACTGAGACCCAAAATGAGGGGAGTGACTTGCCCAGATAGCAAAGAAAGACTCATTTGGAGAACCATAGTTAAGCTCCAGAAATAGACTCTAGGTCCACTGGCTTATCCAGTATTTCTATTACTTTCCAGTGTTTCTTCTGCTGTCATTAAAGTTGTCTGCCAAAAATTGTCTCCTCCTAAGGGACAATAAGGGGACCAGAGGTGTTGCGAAATCAAATAGACTCTCAAAACTCCAAAAATATTAGGAGTTACTGATGTTGAAGATGGATAAGCACCCTGAGAAGAATGCTGATTCTGTTCTCTATCATCAGCTATAAGGAATGTTGCAATTAACGACAGGCTGACCTAAGGGAAATCCATATCTCAAATCAATGCAGCAGGGAATATTGCAGGCAAAAGAGCAAGAGGCTAATTGATTTGAGTGCATTTTGAAATGAAATGAAGGGCAAGCCGAGAATATTCTAAGCAATATGGCAATGAGCCTGTATCCTACTTTAAGTCAGTTGCAGCACTGAAGACACAAATGGCTAACCAGTGCCACCAGCAGGGCACCATCTCTGAGTAGACAGGCCTCTACATGGCAAGTTGTAGAGGCATCCCTTCTGGATAAAGTATGAGAGCTCACTGCAAGGTACTCTAGAAGCCAACAATCATTTCAAAAGGGTTTAGGAAGCACCCTTATACACAGACTGCATTAGAATACTCTGGCATGAAGCAGTCTCAGTTGGTGTTTGGGGTGCCCAGAAGCTATTGAAATTGGTGGTGGTGGACTAGAGGCATGGCCCAAGCTGTAGAGCACCATTTAGCAAGTCTGAAGTGCTGAGTTCAAACCCGAGTACCACCAAAAAAAAAAATAAGAACAACGGAATTGGTAGTGGTGGTAGAGAGGAACCAGTACATTCTTGACCCAAAGTCAGGCTAGAGAATTGCCTCCAGAAATCACCCTAAATTCCAGTTTATTCATATTCTAGAAAGAATGCAACATTCACCTCATAGAAGGCCAAATCTGGAAAGGACAAAGCATGAAGCAATCTTTGCAGGCTGCCCACCCCAGATAGCCCAGAGCAAAAGCAGATGGAAAAATTAATGTTGTTCACTTGACAACACCCCCAAAGTCTAGATCCCATAATTCATTTTTTCTAGGCCCCTAAGTTATTCATTAGCAAGTGTGAAGTGTGCCCCAGGGATACTGCTGGATCAAATTTACCTTTATAGTTTAAATGATTTGTTAGGATTTTTGAGTAATTTCTTTAACACCAGTTGATATTGGGTTGTCTTTTAAAAAAAAAAAAAAGCTCACCTCTAACAGCTTATGCTTGCCAATATCTCCACCTGGAATTAATCAACCAGTGGTACAGTACTTTGAGTGACTACTATGTGCCTTCTAAAAAATACATGGGCATGATAGAAAATATAGAATGAGAAAAACAGGATATCATCCTCACTTTCAAAGAACTCCAAATAAATATTATTCATATAGAACAAGGTTAGTTACATATTAAGCTGCATACAGTTGGAATTCAGTGAAAGAATGGAGTTACATGAGAAGAGAGACTTTTTGAAGTGGTGGAAGTTAAATGAGACTGTATTGTGTCTTTATGCTTTTCTAAATGATATGCCATGTCTAAAGCAAGCAGTATGCTATATGAGATTATTGGTTCAAAATATAATGCACAATCACCCATTTGGAATTTACATAGCATTTTTCTACATTTTATGATATTCATTCATTTGACAATTATTTACCAAGCCCCTGCTTTTTGTTAGGTATTTGTTCTAGGATGGAGCAAAATACCTACAGACAAGGCAGGAAAGTCCCTGTCCTCAAGAAGAATCCATTATAATTGGGGAAAGATACCATAAGCATGTATCCAAAAGCAGGATGAGAAGATAGAAAGTCATGGAGGGTGTGGTTTTGTGTAGGGAAAGCCAAGGATGACCACTCTAAGGAAGTGGGGTGATGGACATGGCAGATGGGTATTTAGGGGCAGAGTATGACCAAGCCTTTGTAGCATCCCACTCCCAAGCGGTACCTGTTGCCATGAGAAATGGCAGATTCCATTCTGCTCCTCTACTCCATTAAACCTGCTTCTGAGCTAAAAAATACTCTATCACTTCTTTGAGCTGATGGCTTAAAGTTACCAGCAAGCATACCCGAAATTTTCGTGGGAGTTGGGTAGTCATTTTAATGAGTGTTGACCTTACAGCAGTGGTAGGAGACATTAATTACTTAATTTTGACTCAGACTGTTTCATAACCACTGTACTTATTTCTGTCAATAACTAAAAATCAGAACTAAAACTATTTTAGACACTGCTATTAATCCAACTTATTATTATACCAACAGTTTATTTTATGAAAACTGGAAAATGTTTCCAAAACTTAAACTCAGAAAAGCCTTTTAACTTCTGTTTTGATCTTGATAGTTTATATTTCAGAGCACATTATATCTACTTTGTTCTGTAAGTCTTATAAAGGCGTTAGACCAAAAGCAACAAAATTTTGAACTGATCTAAATGTTTTTCACTCTACCTATCCAACTCCTTTCTATGCCAAATCCTCAGTATTCCATGAAATCTGCTAAACCACCTTCATGTAAGATTTGCTTCTTCAGTAGACTATCAGCTGTTCAAGGATGGGGACTACGTTTTATACTTTGTAACCTTCTACATACCTACCATACTGATTTACCTCTAGGTACTCTATAACTACTTGCTTATTGATCAACTATATTTAGACACTGGTTGAGGTAAGCCTGGGAAGAAGACATGGTGTTGCAGAACCCATGTTTTTAAGTTTGCCATTGGTGAATTCATAGTTAGTGATATGCTCTGTGATAGCAAGAGTACAAGGGATAAGGGAAATGACTGGCCCCATCAACAAGGGCAGCTTCTGGACAGAAACTGAATCACTGGGTGGTAATCTCTTTGCTTCTATCTGTAGCCAAGGAAACCAAGGTATCCTTTGCGTGTATGGGTCACTGTGGAAACATTTCACTTTCTCTCCTTTTGGGGAATGCAGAGCCACAGATCTGGTGAGGAAATGAAGGGAGCATTCTAATATCTTATCTTTAAAATAGGACACAGGGTATGCCTGACTCTTTGGCAAAGAGTGTCTAAAATTACTTGGGAATCTCAAATAGAACTATTAACCATTAGTGAGGAAAAACTTCACCTAGCCTGGGCTGATGGGAGAGGCTATAGAACCAAAGGGACAGATGCAGAAGACATTTTGAATGACCAGATTAGGCATGGGTATAAGGCAGCTGTTAACATTTCTGGTATGGTGCCTGGGAAAATAACTTTTTTTCCTCACCTAAAGCACTGCCACCTTTGTTAGCACTGACACAAAAAGGCCAGCAGAGCATGCATCTCTTCTCAGGTTACCACCATCTCCTCCTGTGTTAGCAACTAAGAGGGCTGCATTTAATGACTACTTGTTCCTCCTTCTGTTTATTTGTTTGAAATTTAAGCCTGTTTAGTTATCATTGACTCGTTGTGGGGCTGTCAGGTCTGATTTATCACAAGCTTGCTCATGGTGACCTTTAAAATACAACTATGTTATTGCAGCCATGTCATTTCCCTCACTATCAGAGAAATGATTCAATTGACATGGTCACGCTCTTTTGTAACTTACTAAACATAGGGTAGTAGGCCTTTGCTGACTGGTTCTATTTCATTAGAACTTGGAAACATATTAAGGAGGTATCAATTAACACTTAAGTTTGAAAGTTAATTCAAACATTTTACACACTCAAAAGTATCCTTACCTATATTTCCCCAACAGAGCTATGGTAAATAAAATGAACATGAGGCAAGTGCTATTTGCAGGGATGGTTTTAATCTTTCAGGCTGATCTGCTTTATTCTCAAAGGCAACTACTTCTTGAATGAGCCATTTAATTTAGTAATGTGATTTCCTTTTCTACTTTTTGCTTTTGAAATCATGTTAACTTTTTCCTTAAAAGAAATGCAATACTTTTCTTATGTGCAAGAAGTAGTTCTTTGAAGGGTATCTTGAAACAGAGCTTGATAGAGGGCCCACTGGGATTTAACTAGTAGGCCAGAAGACTACCATAGGTTTGTGGTACCTGTCAGCAGGCATGATCTTCATCTTGCATGTGTTCAAATAAGAATTTTCCCAAGAAATTTCTGACATGGTTCCAGATAGAATCATTTAGGAAGAATGTAAGTAAATTGGTGCAGATTCTACAGAAAGCAAAAGTTGGTGACAATGTGATATTTTTAACCTGTCATATTGGCAAAATTGAAAAGATTGATAAGGGTAGTGAGTGCTGGTAAAGTTGTGGGGGTAATAAGTACATTCCTACACCATTGTTCAGGTTAACTTTTGGAGAGTAACTTGGCAATATAAATAAAAATTGTATGTACATATTCCATTTGATCTAGCAACTCTTATGGCACTTTAACTATAGGTATATGTGTCTGATTTAGCAAAGGTATAGTTATAAATATTCACTATAGAGTATTAATTTATTTTTTAATCTGAAGGCAACTTAGTTTCCATCAACTAATTGAATAAACAATAGCATATCTACAACATCAACTACCATGCCACTGTTACAAACAATAGAGTAAATCTGTATGTACAACTTTGAAACTTCTCCAAGTATATTATTATGATATCCCAAGAGCAAATTGGAGACCTAGGAGTGGTGACAATGTAAATTTCAGTCTGAAAGCCAACAGGCTATAGATTTAAGAAGAGGAGTAAGGTGATGTCAGCAAGATGACAGAAAAGGCAGTTCCCATCTCCAGTTCTCCTCACACAAATACTGGTTATCAACTATCTACAGATCAGAATGTCTTAGTGCAATCCCAGAACTCAGAAGTGAGTCTAAACACCCTTTTAAAGACCCCAAACTGTGAAAAGCTGTGTTAAAATGGTAAAAGGAGTGGTTTTACTTTGAATGTACTTTCCTTCTCCCATGCCAGGACTATACCATACCACAAGGGATTCCCTGAGCCTACCATTTCTCCAGCAGAGAAAAAAGGGCCCAAAGCAGACCTAGTGGTCTAGAGCACTTCTAAGAGGTCCACGTCTGTCTTATCTCATAGGGAACACTGCTGGAATTGTTAAGGCTACCCCCCTCACTTACATTCAGTTAACAAAGTAGAAGGGAGCAAGGCTCCCAGAGCTCACTACATGAATCTTGGTGATGGCATTACATCTGCTGGAGAACTCACCTAACCAGAGAAACTAGCTAGTAGCAACTCCCACCTATAGATCAAACCAGTGGCCCTGACTGGCCAAGGAGTATGGTCAGCAGTTTTGCCCACCTAAGGTCTCCAGCCAGCATTCTGGCCTGGCCATGGTGCTAGCCTCTCACCTCACTTGATGGCAGAACACAGCCTACAGATCTGCCCAATTGTAAAACCTATACTGAGACCCTTTCTGATTGTGAAGCATAGTTACTGGTCCCACCTAGTCAGGGATCACACTCTTGTGACACCACTCAACCAGAGGAGACTATGGAGCCCAACCAGTGGCCCTAACTGACCACAAAGCCTAGCCAGAAAACCCACCAAGCTGATGAGCACAGCCTAAAGCCTACCCAATTATGCAACCCACACTAAAACCCTGTTTGAATTCAGAGTCCAATCATTGGCACCACCTGGCCAGGGAGCATGGGTTGTGGCCTCACTTAGCCATGGGAGATTATGGAACCCAGCCAGTGGCTCCAAAGGAACTTAGAGCCCAGCCAAAAGCCCACCCAAGCAGAGAGCCCAACCAGCAGGCAAGCCAACAGACCTACTCAACCTCAACATATGAGCAGTGGTCCTGCCTGGCCAGAGACTGCCAAAACAAACCCCAACCTACCTGTAAATGTTGCACACTATCATGTCCAGAACTCTAGGCTGAGATGACTGGTGAAGGTTTTTCCAGCCGAAGCAAATAGTCATAAAACTGATGGAGGTGATCTCTTCTTCAAAGGCACAGATACCAATACAAGGATACAAGGATCAGGAAGAATCACGGACACATGACATCACCAAAGGAAACTAATTAATGTTCCAATATCCAACTCTAAAGTAAAATCTATGAAGTGACTGGCAAAGAACTTAGAATAATCCTCTTTAAAAATTCAGTGAACTAAAAGACAATACAGGTAGAAAACTAAACAAAATTAGGAAGACAGTACATGGACAAAATGAAAAGTTCAACAAAGAAATATAAAACAAACCAAAAAAAAAAAAAAACCAACCAGAAATCTTACAACTGATGAATACATGGACTGAACTAAAAATTCATTAAGTGCTTAAGCCACAGACTGGATCAAGCAAGAACCTGTGAGCTCAAAGATAGTTCATCTGAAATTATTCAATCACAGGAGCCAAAAGAATAAAGAAGGAAAAAGTAAAAAGAAGGGCTACAGGACTTTGACAATACTATGAAGTAGAACAATATACACATTAAAGAAGTTCCAGAAGAAGAAAAGAGAAAGAAGGAAAATAAGAATAAAGTGTATTTAAAGAAATAATGCATAAGAACATCTCAAATTTGTGGGAAAAAATGGACATTCAGATTCATGAATCCCAGTATCTCTAAATATGTCAAACCTAAAGAGGTCTACACTAAAACACACTATTATTAAATTATAAAG
Organism: Castor canadensis; assembly: GCF_047511655.1. Taxonomy (NCBI): domain Eukaryota; kingdom Metazoa; phylum Chordata; class Mammalia; order Rodentia; family Castoridae; genus Castor; species Castor canadensis. The sequence continues at coordinate 45,266,417 of NC_133405.1, read as the reverse complement.
CATCAAAGACAGTGTCTTTGAAAGCAGTAAAAGAAAAGACACCTCATATAAGGGAATCACTATGAGTATAAAAGGATTTCTTAGCAGAAACCTTGTGGGCCAGGACAGAGTGGGATGATACATTCAAAATATTGAAAGAAAATTAGTATGTGCTTTTAAAAAAGCTATCTTTCAGAAAGATAAAGGCTTTCCTAAATAAAACAAAAATTGAAGGAAAACTCATTACTACTAGACATGTATTATGGAAATGTTAAAGGGCCAGGTGCCAATGGCTCACATCTGTAATCCTAGATACTTGGGAGGCAGAGATCAGGAAGATCGTAAAATAAAGCCAGCCCCAGAAATAGTTTGAGAGACCCTATCTCAAAAATACCCAACACAAAAAAGGGCTGCAAGATGGCTCAAGTGGTAGAAGGCCTGATTCAAACTCTAGTACTACCCCCGCCAAAAAAAAAAAAAAAAACGTGGAAGAAATGTTAAAGGGAATTCTTCAAGCTGAAAGGAAAGGACACTAGTAAGCAACTTAAAAACATAAGAAAGTATAAAACTCACTAGTAGAGGTAACTATGTACTCAAATTCAGAATTTCTCAATATTGTAATGGTTGTGTATAAATCACTTTCTCTCTCTTTTCTTTTCTTTTTTTTTTTTCAGTCCTGGGGCTTTAACTCAGGGCCTACAGCTTGAGCCACCCCACCAGCCATTTTTTGTGAAGATAGGGTCTCACAAACTATTTGCCTGGGGCTGGCTTCGAACTGTGATCCTCCTGATCGCTGCCTCCTGAGTAGCTAGGATTACAGGGGTGAGCCACTGGCACCCAGCTTGTAAATCACTTTGAAATCTAGTATGAGTTAAAAGATGAACAAATTAAATATCTAAAACAGAAATGATTTAAATAGATACATAATATTAAAATCATATAAATTGCAACAATAGTAACCTAAAATGTGAAGAGAGAGAAGTAAAAGTAAAGTGTTTTGTATATAAAGTCATCAGCATAAAATATGATATTATAACTATAAAATGCTGTGTACAAGTCTCATAGATACACAAACATTAAGACAAGAAGTCAGTGCATGCCACCACACACAAAAAAATCAAACCACAAAGGCAGACAGCAAGAAAGGAGCAAAGGAACTATAAAACAATCAGGAAAAATTAACAAAATGGCAATAATCTCTACCTGTAAATGATTACTTTAAATGGATTGGATACTCCAATCAAAAGAAATAGAGTAGCACATGAATAAAAAAACAAATCCAACTCTATCTAGCTTTAAATATATACATGAAATAGACTCTAAATCTGTCACAAGAGACCAAGAAGGTCACTATATAGTGATAAAGGGGGTCAATTCACCAAGAAGATAGAAAATTATAAATATTTATGCACCTAACAAGCAAGAATCAACACACCTGAAGAGGAAAATAAACAAATACAGAAATAGTAAGAGAGTTTGATACCCCACTTTGAACATTTGATCTATCATTAAGTGAGAAAATCAGTAAGGAAACTGCAGAAATGAACAACACCATAGACCAAATGAACCTAACATACTTATAAGAAATATTCTAGCTACAGCTGAGGTGTGGCTCAAGTGGTAGAGAACCTGTCCAACAAGTGCAAGGCCCTGGGTTCAAATCCCAGTACTACAAAGAAAAAAAAATCTGTCCAAGAGAAGTCCAGTACACAATCTTTTCAACTGTATACAGAACATTCTCTAGGACAGTTCATGTGTTAGGCTACACAAGAAATCTTAACAAATTCAAGAAAATTAAAATCATACCAACTGTCTTTTCCAACCACAATAGTATGAAACTCAAAAACAAGAACAGAAGAAAACTGGAAATTTCACAAATAGGTGGAAACTAACACATGCCTGAAAAACCAATAGATCAAAGAAGAAATCAATGTGGAAGTAAAAAAACACCTTTGAGACAAATGAAAACGAAAACACAACCTACCAAAATTTGTGGGATGTAGCAGAAAGCAGGTCTAAGAGGAAGGTTTATAGAGATAAATGCTTACATTAAGGAAAATAAACATGTCAAATAATCTGAATTTACATATCAAGGAACTAGGAAAAAAAGAACAAACTAAGCCCAAAGTTGGTAGGAAGAAGGAGATAACAAGACAGAACAAAAATAAATTAAATAGGACCTAGAAAAATAATAGAAAAGATTAATAAAACTGAGAATTGTTTTTTAGAAATGATAAAATATTAACAAACCTTTAGTGAGGCTAATCAGGAAAAAAAGAGAATACTCAAATCTGTAAAATTATAAATAAAAAGGCAACATTATAATTGATAACATGGAAATACAAAGACTCATTAGCACTTTTATGAACTATGCAAAAAAAGGAAATTATAGGTCAATGTCCCTGTGAACATAGATACAAAGTCTTCCAAAAAATACCAAAGAACAAAATCCAATGGATAAACCTTTTAACCTCATTGGCTAATTTATCTGTCAGTATATTACTATTTTTATAGTTTATTGTTAGTGTATAGAAATGCAACTGCTTTTTGAAGGTTCATTTTGTATTCTGCAACTTTGCTGACTTTAATTGTTTTTACTTTAATAGAGTCTTCAGGGTTTTCCATATATAAGGACATGTCATACATGATCTTATATGGAACAGAAGCAATTCTACTTCTTCCTATCTTCAGATAGTAGTAGGGACAGAAGGGGTGAACTTGCCCCCAAAGCCTTTTACAAGGCACTAGTCCATTCACGAGGGTGGAAATCTCATGAACTAATCACTTCTTAATGCCTCATCTCTTAACACTGTAACACTGGAGATTAATTAATTAATTTTCAGCACAAATTTTGGAGGGGGCAGAGCAGTCAAACTGTAGCAGAGGGGTAGTCTTTTTGTTCTTTTCATGCCTTCAACCAATTGGATGAAGGCCATCTACAAGATAGGAGGGTAATCTTCTTTTCTCAGTCTACTGATTTAATCTCATCTCCAAAGACCCTTACATGACACACTGAGAATAATATTCAAACTATCTTGACACCCAGTGATCCAGTCAGGTTGACACATAAAATTATCCATCACAGTATTATGGTATCATTTTATTTTTGTTAACAGAATAAAAGACACATATATGCAGACACAAAAAGAAATATTAAAAACAGTCACCTCTAGGGGAGAGAGCCTTGAGTGTGGAGTATCAACTGGGGATTTCTTTCACCTTATACCCTTCTTGGTTTTGTTTTTAGTTGAGTTTTTTAAAAAAATAGCTTGGATTTTTATTGCTTTCAAAATTTAAAACTTAGTTAATAAAATGGAAGATTGTTTGTCAGCTTTCCATTACTATAACAAATACCTGAGATAATCAACTTATAGAGGTTTATTTTGGCTCACAGTTTTATTGGTTTTAGTTCATGATCAGTTGTTGCTTTGGGCAAAGTAGGCGCATGTGGTGGAGGAAAACCACTCATCACCAACCTGGGAAGCAAAAGACAGAAAAAAGGAAGGACTGAGGATGTGGATCAAATGGTAGCACTTGCCTGGCAAGCATGAGGACCTGAGTTCAATCCTCAGCACTTCAAAAAAAAAAGGAAGGAAGGAAGAGAGGGAGGGAGGGAGGAAGGAAGGAAGGAAAGAAGCAAGGAAGGAAGGAAGGAGAAAGGGAGGGAGAAAGGAGAGGGAGGGAGGAAAGGAAAGAATGGAAAAAGGAAGGAGCCAGGGTTCCACAATCCCCTTCAAGGGCATGCCAACCACCCAAAGCTCTCCACCAGGTTATACCTCTCAAAATTTCCACCACCATCCAATCAAGCCCTTAACATATGGACCTTTAGGGGATGCTGAAGATCCAAACTATAGCAGAAAATGATTTTAAAAATTCCTCTAGCTCACATCAATTGGAATGATTGCAAGGTGGACAGAAGTGCAAGAAAAAAAATCTATCCAAAAACTAATGGCTATTAACAGGTTGTGAGAATAGCACACTTTCCCTCTTGCCTTTCCATAGCTTCTGTTTGTAATCAACTTCTTTCCATTGTTCCCCCTACACCTTATAATTCAGCACTCTAAATGCAAGAACCCCTACCCATGACTCTTTCCTTGCAACAACTTTGGGTTCCAACTTTTTACTTCCTCTCCCTCTTAGTCTGGTCGTCACAAATGAGGGATTACTGGAATAAACCGGAATCATCATAATAGAGTAAGCTTATATATGAGTTAATCAGTAGATGCTACTAATTGGTAACTCCTTCATTTATTATTCAACGAACTGAATGTCTCACTATGCTATAGAATAGGCAGTTGTAACTGGAGTAAGTGATGATTTGGGCTTGGAAAAGGCTTAATAGTGTGATGTGGAAAGTGGTGTATAATATTCCAGGCTGAGGACAAAAACTATCAAGAGCTCTTCTCTGTGTCATTCAGTGCTGTTATTTTTTTCTCTGTTGACCTGCTATATGGGTTCAAACTAGATTTGTATATCTATTTAGCCGTTAACACTCCTGCAGCTGTTACACCATTGTGCTACCTTTTAACTAGGAGGCCATGACATATGTTACAACATACAAACTCTAGTTACTCTAATCCATACAATGGAGGCAACTGGCCCATTCAGAGGAAGGATATTTCCCTTGTGGGCCCTCTGTGTGTGGGGAGGCTCCTTGTTATGTATGTGAATGTGTATGTATATTTAGAAGGAGGGGTTTTCCTGTGGGCTCCAAGGGTGGCCTTGAAGTCAAGGACCCTTCAGGCCATATTTCTGCCCAAGCTTTTATTTGTGCATCCATTAAGAACAGATCCTAGTATGACTTTAGAATAGCTGTTCCTGAGCCCCTCACCAGACATTGGCTCTGTGGGAGGTCTGTAGCCAAGCACAGAAGCTGTTTCCCAAGATGGAATTTAGGGGACTCTGTGAGTATAAGATGGGAGCCTGAAGACATGTGGGTCTCATTTAGAGGCTTTGGAGTTGGTCACCCTGGCCATACACCTTGAGGAAGATCCTTAAGTCCCTGAATTATCCACCAATTCAATTATGCCATAGAGATCCATTCTTTTGAATTACGCATGACTCTCACTCTCTTTTAGTATGTTGGGAAAAACGCTCTAAAAACATACAGTTAGAATAAGAAGGGAGTAAGTGGGAGTGCTGGGAGCTTGGGAGACAGCCAGAAAATGTAAGTTAGGGCTGATGAGGTCAAAACTCTCAATTACAAAAAAGGCTGGCTCAGAGCTTGCTTTCTTGCTTTCTGTACTCAATGTGAGGTATTGGGTTAGATAAGGAGCATCTGTCAGATCCAAGAAGACATGGAACCACAAGTGCCCTTATAGTTGTCTTAGGACAAAGCTGGTTAATTTTTGAGCATGAAGCAGGTTAGCACATAGAAAGAAGTGATTTGGGACTCCACTGAGAGAAGATACAACCTGGGTAAGCCATGAACTTTCGCTGGTCTGAATTTCAACTATCTTTGGGCTTTTAGCACTGTGAAAAGGGGGGAGCTCCTGAGAGGAGACTCAGGGGAGAGAGTGAAGATCATATGTTGTTAATTAGGAAAGAAGGAATGAGAAGAATGTTAAGCTTTAGCTTAAGCTCTCCTTGTAGGTTGATGACAAGCCACATGTAAAGTTTAAGATGGGTATTTTTGAACTCATCCTTCTGCCCCTCTGGAGCAGCTCCAGCTGTATGGTAAAGAAGCAGATGTGGCAAAAGAACAGGATGTTTCAGGCTTTGAGTTTCAAAGGGCCAAATGGAAGTGGAGATCCCGTCCTTTGGTCTTCCAGTCACTGAAGATTGAAGGGTTTGTGACTCTCTGAGGTTGTATTTCTCACCCTGAGTAGGGGCCCTGTTTTTTCAGGTGTGGCTACAGGAGGGAGAAAAAAAGAGCAATCAGGTTGAGTAGGCCCTGTTAGACTAGAATATGGGATTTCTCGGGTATAATGTCAGAGATAAGTGACAACTTCTGGGCCTGCCAAGAATCCTTGGATATTTCACCAAAACTGTCACTCGAGGCTCCCAAATGGAAGATTCTATAAGTTTCCCAAAACAGAAGAGGTTCCTTTCTTGGATTGAAGGTTTCTAGATACCTAGATCTCCTCTGGATAGAAGGAAAAAGGGAGACGCTTGACTGGGTATGCCTTTGCCTAGGGAAAATATAAGGAATTTTAATGATTTCCTGTGTAAAGTCTTGAGGGGCCTTGGGTAGCCAATATAAACAGGAGGCATTTCAATTGATTGGATTTATGTTCCTGAAATCAGGAAACAGGCCAACATGGGCCTCTGCTTAGCTCTGTTCCATGGGATTAGAAGTGAGAATGCAAGGAGATGTCACTTCAGATTTCACCCTGTAATCAATGGCCACTCTTTTTGGCTTTTGTCTCAGCTACTTGTGTATATATGTATATGTGTGTGTATGTGGGTATGTGTATAAAAGCTGCGTCCATTCTCAGAAAGGTTAAGAGCTGGAAGAAAGTCTGGCTCCCATGGTTGGGGTGAGTTATAAAAGGATCTCCTTCAATCCTGGGACAATATTCCTATTAAATACAAGGCCTTGAACATCCATCTCAGAAGATCTGTTGTGTAGGAAGTACAAAGGGCATCCAGGAACTTCCATTCTTCATTTTCTGTCCAAGCATATAGAATCTAGATCAATATCACATTCAGTTTCATCTTATCTTATGCAAAGAATTTGGCAGTCCTGGAATCTGCCAGTGACAACTTGTACAAGCTAAGCAATTCACCAAATAAGAGTAGTCACCATTGATTGAGTGCTTCCTTACAATTTCTGCCTATGCTTAGTGCCTTACACGAGGCTCACATTTCATCCTCACATAACCCTGGAAGGTAGGGACTGAGGAATATACTGCTCCTCAGTTGAGAAAACTGTTTAGTAATTGACTCAAGGTAAATGCTAATCAGTGTTAAAGTGGAAAATTGGAACTGTCACCAGAGCCCATGGCCCTAATCACTACAGTGGACTGCTTCCACCCACGCATTTTGACTCTTCATGTCTGTCATCCTTGTAAAACAGGAAAATACCTTGAATGGTACCTAGTCTGCTTTCTTTACCAGGATGTTTCAAGGGCAAAATGAGAGAATAGCTGTTCCATTCCTGAGCATTTATGGAGTGTTATGGGTGACATTATTCTAGAATCTGGTTATTCAGAAATAAATAAAATGAGGTTCCTTCCCTCCAGGAGACTACCATCTGGATAATCTCCCTTGAACTCTTACCATCTGTGAGACTGTCCTGAAAACTGTAAAGCATTATACAAGTGCCTATTTCCTATGATACTGTTTTATTGCATGTACAGGGAAGGAAAACTAACAGCCATAGGTACAGAACAAGCTAGGGTAAAAGTCCCACATGGCTTTCAGCTGCTCCCTACAAAACTTGGCAACCAGCTGTTGCCAATTCCCATTGAGAATGAAAGGAGAGGAAACAGGCAATAATTTGAAGTGTGACTATAATGTAATGTGACTGCTGCTTTTTCACCATCATATTAGGACGTGCACATCCAAAGGAGTTGGTATCCCCTTCAGACTAGTACCTTTGGAGGCTAATTCTCTGTATATTTATTTGAATGATGTTGCCATTGCTTAGAATGTTTTTTGGAACTTCTCTTTAGTAATTGACTTCAGAGCCTGTGACACATTCTTTTGAATATCCTCAATGGTGATAAATCTTTGTCCTTTGAGGGTGGATTTGATTTTAGCAAACAGCTAAGTTATTCAGAGCCATGTCAAGAGAATAAGGTGGGTGATCAAGTGTGGTAACAGTTTTTATTTTTAAAAATGCTTCCCCTCTTCTCCATTCCTCCCCTCCTACTTTACCTATCTCTCTCTCATTCTTTCCTTTGCATGAATGACTCTGAGTCATTAGACCATTTTTCTTGTGTAGTTGATAATCCAGTGCTAAACAAGAGGTTAAATGATTACTTCCCAAGAGGTGAGCTAGGATTACATACTGTATTTCCTGTAAATAACCATGTGAGAAAGTTCAACTAACACAAACTTCATGATGACAAAGAGGCCTAAATATTGGAAAGAGAAGAGCAAAGACCTCTAAGTTCTTAATCTCTAAAGGTTTTTCTATATCCCTCACATAGGACATAAGTACAATGCTATTTGATGTAAGCAGGAATGCTCTGTGACTTTGCACTTCTTCCCAGACAAATCCAACAGGGGAAAGGCCAACATCTCTGGAAACTGACTTTCCAAATAGTTCATAAGTAGGATATAAGAACTGTCTACTTCTCTACTCACTCTGGAAACAAAACAATGAGACTGTAGGAGAGTCAGGACTATCTCTGAGCAAAATTGTGAAGGCAGGGAAATGTGCGTCTTTGGCAACCACTTTTATAGATCTGCTTTTCCACCCCCATTGCCACCTTCTCCTTATTTTCCTATCTCCAGTTTTTGAGAAGAGTGTCTGTTTAGTGCATTCACATTAAGGAGTTGCAAAGACCATTTCCATTTTAGAAAAGGGTATTGGAGCTGCGATTAACTCAAAGGAAAAGAGATCAGAGGATCTGGAGGAATTAGTGAAGTGATACTTTTAGGTAAAGCAAGCAAAAAGAGGTACATGATGCTTTCCCTGGAGTGAGCTTTATCATAGGCTGCTTTCCCTCAAATGCTGGATTCTGGTTTAAAAGCTGAACTGTGGAACATGGAATTTCAAAGCTGACAAATCCCTTCAAGAAGAGATCATTCCCTCATTTTAAAAACTGGGGGTTTGGGTGGGTGTGAGGAACAAGCCAGGGAGAGGAGCAGCCTGCTCCCAGATCACACAAGGAATTAATGGCACTGCTGGGGCTAGAGCCCAGGTCTCTGGCTTCCCACCACAATGGTTTCTTTTCTCTGGGCCCACAGTTGTTTGCAGAAATGCCAAACTCTAAAGGCTTTTTGAAGCGGGTCACAGTTCCCATGCTAGTTTCCTCTTGCTATTGATACAAGAAGCTCTTGTGTTTCTCAGGGGGAAGAGGGAATGAGAGAAACGTCAGAATCCTATGCCATTTCCAGAGGCCCAGCGGCTTCTCTCTTTTGAAGACAAACAATCCCCTTGGGAACCCAGGAGCATTGCTTTTGAGTCCAGGCAGCCAGCATCTCTTCCACAGCGACTCAAGTTTGTATTTGCTATTGAATCCTCAAGATAAACTATTGGAGAAAGTATTCCACCAATTATGTTTCCATGGGGCCCAGAGCACATGGTCTTGATTAGAATGAGCAAGAGCAAAGCAGATTTCCCCCTGTGAAGGTCTGAAAACAATTTGAAATCCAGCCAATATTGTTCCAGCAGCCAATGCCTGGCTTCCAGCTGCTACTTGGTTGAAATTCAAAGCTCAAGGAGATCACACCTGGAGGGGTAGGTAGAGGTATAGAAGGCCGAGCTGGGGAAAAGAACGACAAAAGGACTGAAGTTAAAAGAATGTTGTAGTACAACTTCCCCCAGCTTTCCCTCTGTCCCAACTCCAAACTCAAACACATCCAGGCAGAGCTGATTGCCACTCCATCTCACTGTGGAGCTCCACGGTGCGATTCATTGGACACTAGATCAACTCCTACCTCCTATACAAAGTCTTTCCAGACTACTCTAGCTCACTGGGGTATCTCCCTCCATCACCTCAGCTTTTTCAACAAGAACATGTTGCTTTATAATTAAGTATATCTCTCCATGAGTATATCCAATTTTTCAGTCTCCAGTGAGTTTGTTAGCTGTTTCTTCCTCCCATATTGTGAATTTCTCAAAATCAGAACCCATCTCCTCCTTCTTTGTACATCCCAATAATAACTCACTCAGTTAAGGAATCGCAGGTGATTGACCACAAAGAAGAGTTTGAAAGGGTTGTAGAATCACAAATGGGCACCTCTCAGCTTTTGCTGAGCTTCCCTACATGCCTCTCTGATGTACATGGCTATGCTGGGCACCAAAGACAGTAGGAATGGCCAGTGCCTGAAGAAACCACCAAAGACAGGTCAGATTGAAGATAGTTGAGTGCTTTAGTCAGGTGTGGCAGTGAGGTCAGGAAAATTGGGCACGGGGCACAGAGAAAGACATTACAAACAGAAACATAACCCCTCTACCTATTTTTATGTAGAGATTGCCATGTCTAGAGGAGTATCTGTGGGAGAGGGAGGAGTTAAGAAGAATCTAACTTCTTTAATACTGGTGCATGCTAATTCCAGATTTGAGCCCTATAGCTTTTATTTTATCTAGGAGGCCAACTTTGTTGTCGTGTCACAGCTATTCATGTGGATGTGGTTGGGGGCATACAAAGGGGGAAACAAGAACCTTATAAAATCATATGTATGCATGTCCGTGCACATCAACATATGTGCACTTTCTTTTATTTTTTACACTGTGTCCCAGCTTGGATGCTACTAGACAAATACTGTCTGTCATATTCTCTGACAAGTCATAATATGTCCCAATCCACATAGTTCCCACCACCAATAAGGTGGCATAAGAATAATAAGGTGACTGCCACTGGCTAAGTGGAAACACATGACCTCTCAATCTAGCAGGAGTAAGTTTTCCTTGAAGATACAGAGTGGTGGTAGAAAAGGAGCCCCAAAGGTAGATGCTGAGTGCTGGAAGTAACCCCTCTACTCACAAGCTGGAGAAAGAAACTGGTCTCTGGTTTGGTTTCTCTTTGTGCCATGAATCTCTAAAGCATCCAGGAAATGAAGAAGTGCTCTGACTTTGAGGATTTCTGCAGGACTCATCAGAAATAGCTAGGTCAAAGATGGTTCTGCACGTTTTCTAGGCAAGTGTCACACACCTCAGTGGAATTTCCCTGCCAACTTTTATGTGCTTGGCCTGTCTAGGACAGCAACCTGTGTTACATTCCCTTGGGCCAGGGCCCTGAGCTGTCCAAACTGCATTCCGGTTTTCTATAAGGCATTATTAGAGAGGATCAGATTTTGGAGGGCTGAACCTGTTTTTTCCTCCTTTGTAGCTCCCATGGTGCCTCACCATGACTGCCCACTCATTAAGACCTACAAACCAAGAAGTAATGAGCTTGTGTCGCACAGTGAATAGCAGTCAGACAAAAGGGAGTACTTAGAAAATGACTTCAAGCCAGAAGACATGAGCCCCACCCCTAATTGCCCTCTTTTCTTTCACTTAAGCTCACTGCTCCCTGCTTGTTTCAGACACATGCTTCAGCCCTGATGGCTTTGTTGAAATGCACTGTTCCTTGTTGCAGCTGGAAGGCAATATTGGGAGTTATTTCAAGTGTGAGCTGCTGAGTACCCAGACATCAGGAATTCCAGGAGTGTGAGTCTATTTTGGTGACCAGGTTGAGGTGGGCTGAGTGCAGGGATGGGAAGACTGTGTTTGGGTAAGTTCTTATGTCTTTTTAGATACATTTTTTCCCTTTGGAAAGAAATAGATACAATAGAGTAAGAGGAGAGAGAGAGAGAGAGAGAGAGAGAGAGAGAGAGAGAGAGAGAGAGACTTCCCAAACAGACTAAATTCTACAGAGAAACTGAATGACAGAACTATGCCTTTATCATTGAGGGCAAAATGTCAAGGAAGTCAAGTTTAATGTTTTCCAAATAAAATAGTTTTAAAAAGTCAGTACTAATTACAGAAACTTGTATTTCATAGAATCTAGAAAAAAATCTGTTCCAAGACCCCTTCCTTCACAGCTTCAGAGGATTTGTTTATTTCTTCTCTGTTCATTAAAGATATATCTTCTATGTCCTTCCGGTGACATTAGAGTCAACATGTTTCCTTATGTAGTCCTTAATGTCTTTTCTGCTGTATGGAGTGTAATGGATACTTGGTTGCTAGTGTTTGACCTAAAACCTTAATGAGTTATCAGACCTCTAAAAAGTTGCTGCCAGAGGAAGTCTATAGCTGGCTCTGAGATCAGGTGAGACAGTAGTTTTTTTAAAGAGATAACACAAGGAGTTTAGGAAATCCAGTGGGGCATCTCTGCATTGGGACACTAAATTGCATGAAGAAAATTACCTAAGCACTTCTGTCAATCCACTTGGATTGTAGTACTTCACATCTGCTATGCTTTCTCAGAATTGTCCTCAAGTCCTTTTGGGTATGTTTAGATAGCAGGTTAAGGCATACCAGGGCAGGGAGGGCCTCCTGGTTCTCAAATTCCTGGCATAATCCCAGTGCTCTGAATTATCAGGCACACACATTCTGGTTGTCAAACTATATGCAAATACGATTGCAACATGGCTTATTGTTATGGCCCAGGTACACCCAAAGGCAAAGTTTGCTCGCTTTTATTTCTCCTCCTCCCTCCCTTCCTTCCTCCTACCTTTCTCTGCTTCCTCCCCCTTCCCTTTTCTTCTTTCTTTCACTCTTTATTTCTTTTCAACATCTCTTTTTCAGATCAGAAACTGAAGGAATTTCCTGGAAATCTGTGCTGTATTCAGCATGGCTGCGTAGAAACAAGAGTGCAAACTTGGCTTTGAAGACTCCTGCATGGCACAGAACTCACTGGCCTTGAGGCCTGGCCAGGCCTGACTTGTCAGGTCAGGGAAACCCCATTGTTCTTGCACTCTGCCCTCCATTGCTCTGGCTCAGTTCAAGGCAGAGCACAGTGTCTGGTCCTGTGTACTTTGGCAAGGCAGCTCTGTTGTAATAGGCCAGGATGAGGTTTCCCTCAAGCCACTGTACCGTCCCCTGGGAGACTGAGGATGGCCCAACCTAGCTGAGAATTCACTTCCTCTTAAGACTTCATCAAGTGGTTGTAAAATGACTTCCTTAGAGGTTGGAAGGAATACAGCTCTGTCAGGCCTGGAATACTCACAACAAGAGGCTTCCAAGAAGGGAAGAGTTCCTAAGTTAATGAAAAGCAGTTAGCTCAACACTTGAGGAAGAAATAATGTTGGGTGGATTCAGTTGGCTAGGATGGGTAAGAGACATTCCCCATTCCCACTGACAGCAGTATGAGAGGAAGTGCCCTCAAACTGAAGCATGTGGGCTTTTAGGGAAATTTTAAGGAACAGTCTGAGTTGCTGGCAGACAATCTCCCAAGCTTAGAGAAAGACGTGGATGACAGCATCAGAGTGGATCTTGGGCAGATTGGGGGCTAGATGACCATACCTAGTACAGAGAATAGAGACCACTCTTCAGTGTAGTATCTGGGACCTCTGATCAAGAGAGGAACCTGGATGGGTGGACGATGTTACTCAGCCAGAGGAGTCTTCTTTTTATCTATTCTTTGGATAGAAAACAGGAAAATTCCTTTGCACTAAGATCTAAGAATAAATGCACTAAATAATCTGCAAAATTGCTTCTATCTCAAAGGGTTGCTGAATAACAGTCTGCTCAACCAGGGTGCATTTAATGCACAAGTCTGATGTAAGAAATTGGAGATGTTCCCTCCAAACATTGCTCACCCTTCTAGATGAGGGAGCAGCTTTAGTGAGAGCTACAGATGAGGTTTCTTCTTGCCTGAAACAGGAAGAATGGAGTATCAGGCATCTGAAGGTTGCTCTGATCATCACTCCACAAGCCCTCCACACTGGTTCCCAACCTATGTTCCTCTTATTCATTTTGACACTCATTTATTCTTCCACCTCTGACCTTCCAAACCATCTTCCTTGCCATATCTCTCTTCAGAGTATGTATACATTTCTAATTAGATATGAATAATATATGCATTAGTTAGAAAAGATCGGTTATGTTGCAATAACAAATAGACCTATAAATCTCAGTGACCTGGCACAAATAAAGTTTCTTTCATAGACACATAAACTCTGGAATCCAAGACCTGTCTATTCTGTGATGGCACCTTTTCAATATGATGCCCCAAATTCTCTGCAATAGGGCGTGAGAGGGCTGAAGATCCCTGTGACATGGCTTAAGGGACAGGCTCAGGCTAGAAAGTAGTTTACACCATTTCTTATGCACCACATTGGCAAGAATGCAATCACATGGACCACACATAACTGCAAGGAGGGGTGAGAAATGTAACCATTTGAGCCTAGAAAGAGGAAAAAACAAGACTTGATGGACATGTACCATTGTCTCTTCCAGAATGTACATCTGTGGTTTTGTGCCTTCTTTTTCATCATAGTGTCAATCCCTTGGAGGAGCATGTTGTTTCCTGACCCACACTCACAGAATGATGGGCATAATTAAAGAGAAGTGAACATGAATGTTGGCCGAAGAGCTAAACTCATTAATAGATAATGCGAGGCATCCCCAAGGCTACAATACCATGTGAGACTAATCTGTACCTCTTTTTCTAATGGCAACATCAGGATGTAATGCATCTCTGGCAGTGCTGTCAGGATTAGAAATACCATGTGCTGGACACAGGTTAAAAAAAGGAACACTGTGGAGAAAGTCTTCACTTTGCCCATGAAGATTCATGCCCCCAAGGTGGTCTCAGAAGCTTTCAGGATGACTTCTCCAAGATGTAGTAAAGCCTAGAACATCTTATGGTGAGCTAATTCCTGATACGAGGGCTGACAATGGCTGCCTGACTGTCACTATGAGTCTGGGTGTATAAATTTCATCCTTCTGAAGACATTGGCCTATTTCCTGATAGACATGCCTAACTGTGTTGATGACCCAGCTCTGCCCAGCAAAACAGTAAGTGCTTTACTATTTAGCCATAGAGAACTCCATAGAGCTGTTTTAAAGGAATTGCAATAACTACCATTTATTGAATGTTCATTATATACTAATTACTTTGTACATATATTCTTATCTAATCTGCATTAAAAAAATCTTCCCAACTTTAAAAATGGGGAAGCTAAAGCTCAAAGAGATTAAGAAAATTGTGCATGGTAGCACAGGCAATAAGTAACAGAGCTGGGCCATGAAGTTAGGTCTGTCTGGCCTTTAATGCCTTTCTGGGATACAGCATGAGAGGAAACAAATATTTGAAAGAGTGGGCTCTTCTGCACTGTATTTTCCCTTCCTCTGTTCCAGCCCCTTCTCTGCACTCCTCATTGTCATGATATTGCAGCTCCGACAGTATCTAATGGGAGACAGCAATTCAGTTTCAAAGTGGTCTCCACACCATAGTTAACAACCACTCAGACAGAGTTTCTGGGCCAAAGGCAATCTTGTCTATAATAAATGGACAAATTGGCCTATTAGAAAAATAGAATATAGCTAGAGAGCCATAGACAATTAGTAAAGTGACCTTGGGTTCTCAGTTAGCAGATCTCAGCATGAGACACTCTTTTGGTGATATAACACACAGCTGTAGGGAAAATACAGTCCTGAGCTGACCTTGCTAAACTTCTAATGGGGCATGTGAAGAGGAAGAAGAGGATGAGGATGACTGTTACCAGTTCAGTAGGGACCAGATAAGAAATATGGTAGTAAACGGGGAATGAGCTACCAGGGAAACCTCAAATAAAGCAGAAGCCAGGGAGCTAAGGCCATCTTGGGAGACAGGTTTAGTAGTGTGTCAGCACTAGATGACCCTGCAGATAAGTCTAGTCCAACTCTCTCATTATATTAGTGAAGGAATCATGTGTGTTAGTTTTTCATCATTGTGCCAAATACCTGAGAGAAACAATTTGAAAGGAGGAAGTATTTATTTTGGCTCATGTTTTTCAGGGGTTGTAGGCTGTGGTTGTCTGGCTCCATTGTTTCTAGGCCTGTGGTAAGGCAGAACACCATGGCAAAAGGGTATGAGCTATTCATCTCATGGCAGCCAGGAAACAGAGAATACAACCAAGAAGGGGCCTGAGAACACTAGTGACCCACTTCCACAGTTCCACTCCCCCAATAGTCTATTCAAATTTTGAATCCATCAGTGGATTAATCCATTTATGAAGGCAAAGTCTTCATTATCCATTCATTTCCCCCAAAGCCCCACCCCTGAATACTGCTTGCATTGAGAACTAAGCCTTCAATACACAAGACATTTTGGGGGTGGTACATTTCATATCCAAATCATAACACCAAGGCCCAGAGAGTGGAAGGGAATTACAAGAAGCCACACAACTGACTAGTGTTAGAACCAGGAGTAGGACTTGGGTGTTTTAACTCTAACAAGACCCTTTTCACTCTGTGAATATAAAATGTAGGAAACCAGTATTAGGAAAAGAGGTGCCCTAATTGTGTGTGCATGTCTGGAGGGGCCAGGAAGGGACAATAT
This sequence comes from Castor canadensis, assembly GCF_047511655.1. Classification (NCBI taxonomy): domain Eukaryota; kingdom Metazoa; phylum Chordata; class Mammalia; order Rodentia; family Castoridae; genus Castor; species Castor canadensis. Next base: position 45,250,353 of record NC_133405.1, on the reverse strand, counting down.
TGTTAGAAGTATTCTGGTGCTACCTTGCTCTATCTAGGTGCTGTGCCAAATTTTTGCTGTAAAATTCTCTACCTGTCTACTCATATAGCACTCCTGATTTTAGCATATTCTCATGCCTCAGAAGGATACTAGAAAAAACCATCCTTCCATCTTCTTGCCCTTTTATCACAGAACCTTCCTGTACTATGTCCTCAAATCTGGCTGTTCTGAAAAGCTGGCCAGTGTCACCAGAGACCATCCTGTAGGTGCCTCTGCATAAGGCTGAGATTATCAGCTATCATGCAGACCATAAATTTACAAAATCCAGTGTGTATACCAATTTCAATCTGAAACCATGTATATATTGGTCTGTGTTGAAAATAGATTAATTATGGTAATGCAGTGAGTTTCGTATGAATTAAATTTATTTTAAATCTATTTTGTTCATCCTACCTTTTTGAAATTAAAGTGTCACTTTCAAATGAAAGCGATTCCTTTATTATTATTATTATTATTATTTTTGGTTGTTTTGATTTTTGAAACAGGATCTCACTATGTAGCTTACCTTGGACTTGAGATCTTCCTGACTCAGCTTCCCAAGTGCTGGGATTACAAATATGTACCACCATGCCTGCCTCAGAAGGTTGTTTTGTTTGTTTGTGGTGCTGAGGATCAAACCAGGTGCACTGCACATGCAAGGCAAGCATTCTACCACTGAGCTACCTCCTGAGCCATTGAGATTTTTGTTTGTAGAAATTTTCTGTTTCACAACATAAAAGCAGGCCACCCTGTGCCATTCTCAAATTAAGTGATTTTTACTCTTCTATGAAATTCTAAACTGAGGAGTACTGAAACAACCTACCCATCCTGTTTCCAGCAATTTAGCTTCCCCTCTCTAGGCCTTATTACCTCTGTTTGCTGCTTATTTTCGCAACTTTACTTCCTGCCCTGAAATGTAAATCTTTAGATGCAAGTGACACAGCCAGTGTCACTTATGCTTATGCTAATCACATAAGTATTTGCTCTATCAAATACTTAATGCGGTGCCTAGGGGACGGCGCACACCATGAATGTTTGTTAATGGAACTGTGGGTAACCACAGTATTAATAAATTAATTGCCCCTCAGGCTCATCTGTCTGGTCACTGGCAAGATTAAAAGAAATAATTTGCTCCACTGGGGACACCCCACAGGAATTTTACAATGGTAAAAAGGGGAGGGGTTGGAAAGTTGCTCAAGTGTATCAGAACATCATGCTGTATACCTTAAATATATATGTCAATATGTTTTAAAAGAATGTTGTTCAGGATTTTATTGACCATTGTGATACTTTCATCTTAATGTTGTAGTCTGTATAAAAGTAATTTCTTCTCTTGGTAGTGCTAGGAAGATTAATACAAAGCCCAGAGAAGACTGGAAACATGAAAGCTGCAAAGAAAAGGACCATTCACATGACTCAAACCACCTGATCTCTGATAAACCCAGTGGTAGCAACAGTAAAGGATGAATGACACACCCGTGCTCTGATGAGATGGAAAACAGTGTTACATGCCTTGATATTTCCTGAGCTAGGATAAAATTAGGAGGATTGAATATATGATTTTAGCCCCTTTCAGATCTGCTATTCTGTGGGTCTATGCATTACAGCCTGCCAACTACAGTGCTACTTAGACCTCCTTAAACAAGGCAACATCTTTCTTTTTTAGGAGTGTATATTAATTGTACAAACTAATGGGCTTTGTCCTGGCATTCCCCAAAATGCATATAGTATACTTTCATCATATTCAACTGCTCTATTAACTTCTGTTTTCTTTTGGCAGTACTGGAGTTTGAACTCAGGACCTTGAGCTTGCTAGGCAAGTGCTCTACCACTTGAGCCATGATCCCAGCTCTTTTTTGCTTTAATTATTTTTCAGATAGGTCTTGCTTTTTGCCTGTGTCCAGCCTGGGACCTCAATCCTCCTGACTATGGCCTCCTACATAGCTGGGATCACAGGTCTGTACCACCACCCTCAGTTTATTGGTTGAGATGGGGTCTCACTAACTTTTTGCCCAGGCTGGGCTTGATCTGGGATCTTCCACATATCTGCTTCTTGAGCAGCAGGGATTACAGGTGTGAGCCACCATGCCCTTTCCTATCCCCATCCCACCTCCTCCTTTTCCTCTTCCACATCCCAAATAGCCCCTTTTACTTTCATATCCTTTTTTACCTTCTAGATTCCACATATAAGAGAAAATGTTATATATGTCTTTGTGAGACTGGCTTATTTCACTTCACATGTTGTTTTCAAGTTCCATCCATTTTCCTCCAGGTGACATAATGTCATTCACCCTTATGGCTGAATAAAATTCCATTGTGTATATATACACCACATTTTCTTTACCCACTAATTCATTTATGGGAACCTGGGTTGATACCCTAACTTGTCTATTGTGAAAGGAGCAACAGTAAACATGGGTATACAGGTATTTCTATAGTAAGCTTATTTTGACTCTTTTGTGTATATACCCAGAAGTGGTATAGCTGGGTCATTTGGAATTTCTAATTTTAACTTTTTGAGGAACCTCCATACTGATTTCTGTACTGGCTGGATTAATTTATATTCCCAGCAGAGAAATAATCAATCTAGTCAATAAATGGGCAAATGAACTGAACAGACACTTTTCAAATGGAGAAGTACGAATGTTCAATAGATACATGAAAAACTGTTCAACATCTTTAGCCATCAGGAATGCAAAACAAAATTACATTGTTGATTCCAAGGCAACATATTTCTTAACCTAGTGAGTTTTTTAACTTCTGAGTTCTACAAGCACTAAATACAACCTTATTGGGTGGTTTGTTGGTTATCCAGTTGAAGAAAGAGGTGTGGCATTCCTACCAAGGAACACGTCTCAAATTGTGCAGAAGATTTAAAGTAGAATAGAAGGACTGAGATTCTTAACTCCCTCAGGCCCTCGGTAAAACAAGACAAAGAATAAATGAGTGAATGCTTGCAAGCCTGCTAAAAACCTGACTGTATTGACCCCAGTCATTTTTTTCTTAATATTAAGATTTATTTCTAAGTTTTATAAAAGCATGAAACTTAAAAGAGTAAGAACATTTTAAATATATTTAAGAATCAGCCAAAATAATTATTTTGAACATATATTAATTGTACTTATTAATGGGATTTAGTGTGACATAGCCATACGTGGATACAGCAGGCATTGATTATATCCAATCAGCCTTCTTCTACTCTCCACCCCCACAGCACCTTTCCCAGTCCTAGTAATCTCTAGTCTTCTTTCAGGTTGACTGGTTTTTGGTATCCATATATAAGATAGAACATGTGGTGCTTTACTTTTTAGTATTTGACTGATCATACATTAATAACATGAGGGGATTTCATTGTGGTAATTCCGTACATGCATACAGTGTATTTGAACAAGTTCACCCCTCCATTATATTCCAATTCCCCCTCCTCCTCTAACCCCCCCTTTCAAACAGAGTTTAGGGGGTTTCATTATGCTGTCTCCATATGTATACATGTAGCGTACTGCCATCTTCTTCACCCCTCAGCATCCTTTCCTTTCTCCCTTCCTACTCCCGATGATTCCTCCCTCCCCCAAACATTCCCCATTTACATTCATGTCCCACTGTTATTATTTTCTGTGTCTGGCTTATTCTTCTTAAAGTGATGTCTTCCAGTTCCATCCATTTTTGCTACAAATAACAGGATTTTACTCTTCTTTATGGTTGAGTAATACTCCAATGTATTTTTCTTCTTTCATTCAACTATTGATGAGTCCCTAAGCTGATTCCATATCTTAACTATTATGAATAGTTCCAGAATAAACAAGAACATGGCGGTATATCTTTTGTATGCTGACTTAATTTCCTTTCAATACATATCTAAGAGTGTGATAGTAGAACATATGGTAGATCTTTTTTAGGTTTTTTGATGAATCTCCTCCATACTGCTCTCCATAGTGGCTGTACTAATTTTTATTCCCATGAACAGTGTTTAAGAATTTTTCTGTTCATCCTCAACAGCATTTGTTATTTTGTTTTGTTATGTCTGTGTCTGTGTGTGTGTGTGTGTGTGTGTGTGTGTGTGTGTGTGTGTGTGTGTTTTGGACAGCTTGCTTTAATTGTGAGGTCTGGAAAGGCCCTGCCTTTTGGCAAAGTCTTCACAATATTGATTATTAACTTTACAAATGTATACTAGAAAAATGGGCACATTACTTTGAAATAGGCCTGTTTTAATCTTTCTTTCTTTTTATTTTTTAATTAGCATACATTAATAATATGACAGGGTTTCTTTGTGATAATTGCATACGTGTGTACAGTGTACCTTGAACAAGTTCACCCCTTCCATCATATTCCCATTCCCCATTCCTACCTCCTTTTCTAACAGTGTTTGATGGGTTTCATTATGCTGTTTTCATATGTACATATGCAGCATCCTCTTCACACTCAGTACCCTTTTCTTTTCCCTTCCTCCTCCCACTGATCTCCTCTAGACAGTCCCCCTTTTACAGTTATGCCCATTATCATCATCACCATGCATTTCCAGTTTCCACAAATGAGGGAGAACAGGTAACAGCAATATCTGTCCTTTTGAGCTTGCTTATCTCACTCAACATGATGATGTCCAGTCCCATCCATTTTCCTGCAAATGACATAATTTTATTGTTCTTTGTAGCTGTGTAATATTTCATGCTATCTATTTATCTATGTTTTTTTTTTATTCATTCATTGGTGTTGGATATCTCAGCTGGTTCCATGGTTTGGCTCTTGTGAAGAGAGCTACAATAAACATGGACATTCAGGTATCTCTCTTGTATATTGATTTACACTCCTTCACATATATGCCCAAGAGTGGTGTGTTAGAGTCTTAAGGTAAATCTACTTTTAGGTTTTTGAGGAGCCTCCATACTGATTTCCATAGTGGCTACACTAGTTTACATTCCCATCAACAGGGTGTGAGGGTTCATTTTTCCCAAATCCTTGCCAATATTTGTTGCTTGTTTTGTTGATGATTGCCAGTCTGACTGTGGTGAGATGGAATCTTAGTGTCGTTTTGATTTGCATTTCCTTTATGGCTAAGGATGCTGAACATTGCTTCATTTATTTATTAGACATTTGTATTTCTTCTTCTGAGAACTCATCTGTTCATTTGCCCACTTATTAATCAGGTTATTTATTCTTTTGTTTTTTTGCTTTCCTTAATTGTCATCTGGCCCACAGCATCTGGCATTATCAGGATTCAAAATTGACTTCCCTGGAATTTTTTTTGGCAGTAGTGGGGACTGAACTCAGAGCTTTGCACCTGCTAGGCAAGTGCCCTACTACTTGAGCCTGCCCTCAGTCCTTCCCTGAAACTTGTAATTACGTAGTTCAATTGCCTGAATACACAGCATATAGAAAATTGTAACTGTGCATACCAAACCACATAAAACATTAACCCCTGGGGTAGAGATTGAGGGATCAAAGGGATGAGTCTTATATTAGTTCATATATGCATGTATTATTGAAAATTTGTCAGTAAGTATGCACATTTTTATAACTTAAAATATTTAAAATAGTCTATGAATGGAGATTTTGTGTTGGTTCAAACTGGTTGAAGAAGGAGAGCAAGATAAAGCCATAAAATGCCTGAGAGGCAATGGTGCCAAGAGCATTTAGATCTCTTAGCCAGAGGTTGGGATGGTCAGTCTAGGGCAAAGCAATGAGGACTCCTTCCAGGTAGGGTAGGAGCTAGGACTTGCAGTTGATTCCTAGGGGTACTAGAGGATTTGTTTTGCCATCACTGCCTTACTCCCTACCACCCCTTGAAACAAAGGATCCAAGTAGCAGTTGGCCAAGGCAGAATTGGAATGGAGTGGCTTGTGAGCAGGTAAAACGTGGAAGTATATTTCCTGCCCTCTTTTCCCCATCTCAGAACCTACTCTTAAGTTATCTTAGATTCATAAGCCTTAGGAATAGAAGACTCTTTATGTGTTCTATTTTTTCTCTTCTCAATTCATAAGGCAAGGTTTCAGCTTCTGTCTATCACCATTCCACCACCTTTAAAGTGCAGGATCCTTCTTGCAGCAGGGAGTAGACAGTCTTATCTGGGGCATTAGCCAATGGTCATGTAGTCAATTCATTTGAAATTTTGGGGTAAAGTATATTTGTTTTCATATTTCATCAAAGTAACCATGCCAGCCTGCAATCCCTACAGGCATGCCCAGGTGATGGATGGAAAATGAATAAGAATCTTTGTATGTACAGACTATAGCACCTTTCACATAAATTTAATTCAGACACTTTATCAACAGCTTGTTGTTTAGCTGTATTGGATTTGGGCTTGGGGCTGGTGGACAACTGCCAGGACACTGAGATATCTTGTGACTTCTGATGACTTGTTCAGTGTATGTCTGCACAAAGCCAGAGGAGGGTTAAACAGGATAGCAGGAAAGAAGATGTCAGCTAATGGTTCTAAGCCACTTGAGATACTGATGATTGGCCTAATCCTGAATGATTAAGGGGCCTCTAACTTGGTTCAGAAGGTAGCTGAACCCAAAGAGTAATTGGTCAGAGTCTCTATCTCAAATGTGCAAGTTTTGGCAAAGAGAATAAGTTAAAATTCTGGCTTCAGTTAGACTGACTTTTTGAGCATTAAGCATGTTCTGCCAAGGTGTGAGAGAAGACAACATGATTTTTTTCTGTGGGGTTAAAGCCAGTGAAAATGGCTTCTCTCAGAATACCTTACCTTAGGACTCTGATAGAAGACACACACAAATCTAGTACCTCCTTCTTTCCCATAGATTTCCATATATATATTATTTCTTTTGAAACTCGCAACATCTTCATGAGACAGGTAAAGAAGGAGCAAATAATTTCGTTTGACCAGTGAAGAAACTGAACCCCAGAGAGGTAGCATGGTTTACCTTAAACTACAAGTACCTTCCAAACAGCAGGCATTATTCTAAAAGCTAAGGATAGGATAATCAAATAGCTTACAGTCTGGTGGGGGCTGGTGGAGGAGACAATCAACAAACAACTAAAGAAAAAAGTATAATTTGTCAAGTGTCATTGGGTACCATAAAAAAGAGAAAAAAATATGATGAATGTTTTTTTTTAATAATTGTGGAAAACATGCTTCATAAAGATGACATTTGAACAAAGACCTGGAAGAAAGGAGTGAGAAGACAATGTGGAGGCAAAGTATTTCAGGCAGAGGGAATGGCAAATGCATAGACTGAAACGGGAGATTATGTAGTGTGTTTGTGGAACAGCGAAGTCAGTGCAGATTTTATATGACATCTATATATATTCTATTGTATTTGAAAGGAGACACCACTCTTCCATCTTTGTCTGCTACTCATGATCTATCAGAGTATGGGTGGGTTTGTGGCTAATATGAACCAGAGGTCTTCACACAATGTGAATGAGTTGATCAATCAAGGAAGAGGTGGGGTCTCCAAACACAGAGCAGGGCTCTAACCTTAGGACCTCAGTGGTATCAACAATAAAGGACTGGATTTGGTTGGACTACCTGTGTACCAATTCAGTTCAGGTTCAATATAAGATTATTTTGAGGTTCTATGTTAATTTGAGTTCAATCTTTTTACAAAATATACAACATTGGATCCAGTTTGAATCAATTTACTGTATGTTAAGAAAAAAACCACCACTAACAAACATTGGTTCAGCTCACAGTTCAGTGAGAATATTTGGCTTCAGTTGGTCCAGGGTGAGTATGGCTAGTTTCAGTGTTTGGTTCCTGGTTTGTTTGGTTCCATTCAAATTCTGGTATTCAATACCTATCAGAAGGCCCCTCTGTAAGTAGAGATAGACCTTCTTGAAGGACTGATGGTATCAGTGACGTGAAAGTTTTTTGTTTTATTTTGTGGTACCAGGGCTAGAACTGAGGGCCTACACCTTGAGCCACCCCACCAGCCCTTTTTGTGTGAGGTATTTTCGAGATAGTGTCTTACAAACTATTTTCCCGAGCTGGCTTCAACCACGATCCTCCCGATCTCTGCCTTCCGAGTAGCTAGGATTACAGCCATGAGCCACCGGCACCCGGCAGTGACGTGAAAGTTTTAAAATAATTATCAGTAGTTTTTCCCCTGTTGAATGTTTTGAAACAAAACTTAAGAGGCAGAAACTTCGGTTAATAGCAATGCAATTTAATGGTTTATTTTTGCTTATTTCATTTTAAAATTTGAGGGAATTTTATTTTCACCTACCAGGTTAGATAAAACACAGAGTGTGCAGGCTCTGACTCTGGCTGCTGAATATGCTTGCTCCCCACACTTCTGTATTCTCCAGCAGTTGCCTCATCCATCAAGTATCTATTGAACCAAGCCTCAAAGCTAGGAAACAGTTCCCTCAAGTGGGAAATAAAGTTTCAGAATTCAGAATTCCAAAAGTCCAGTGCTTTGCAGTCTGCAGTGAAAATGTTATTTTCATGCCCTTGGATAACTTCACATCATGTGAGTATAGTTGAATAAGAATGGGCTTTGGAATAAAGATGAATTTTGTTTCCACTTGTCATTTATCATCTTTGTGGTCTTGGGCAATTTGCCTAACTCCTCTGAGCCTCAGTTTCTTCATTTGTCATTTGGGATTCATAATGGTACCTACCTCCCTGGACTGTCGTGAGGATCATAAGAGATCCCATGTATACATTTTCTGCCTCGTCGCAGGTATACAGTGATAGTTTTTGTGATGATAATGAGATTTTCTGCTAAAAGGAATAGATTAGCAATTTCTTGATGAAATTGACTCTTCAGAAAACTAATGATGCCTGGAATTAATAGCCATGGTTGATGTTTACTCTAAAGATGATGAGCTAAAAAGAAATAAAGATTTGGAAATTCCTCAGTTACTTGATTTCTCATAAATAGACAATCCAGATTATTTTAGCTCCCCCTTCCACAGATGAAAATTCACTTTGGAGACTCTTCTCTTTTGCCATATGTGTCAGCTTGTCTTAATTCTATGGCTCTGACATGAGACTGGAAGCAAGGCAGAAAATCTCCAGCCCTTGCTCATCTGGTACTACATCTTTGGCACTGTAATAAAAATTACTATAGAAATTTCCAAGCACATGTCAAGGATTGCTAGGTTGTATGAATAGTTTGCTGGTCTCATAAGAAGCAGATTAACCAATCAGTTACTCCAGTGAGTAACACCTCAGACAGAATCTAGAAGACAGCCTATTGCAAATTGTCCTATTGCAGTCAGTTATGTGGATGATATTTTAGACTTTTGGTTAATTGCCTGTTTCATTGGCCAATATTCAATATATTAAATCATCATCTGGAAACTAAGCTTATCTCTATGTAACTGACCAGAGAAAGGGACAGGGAAAATAGGTTGAAACTACGATTCCATTGAAGTTAATATTTCCATTGCCCACAACTAGCTGACTTTGAATATTCAATCCCTCCGACAGAGGACATCATTCCACTGAGTGTCACAATTAAGTGAATTAGCACTCACTGATATAAATACAAGATGGAATTTTAAAATTAGTTAACCTAATAGCATGAAAGTATAATTTTCAGAAGTTAATCTAAAAAGCTGTTATCTAGCAGATCTGGTAGTTCACTCATGGATACTTATCCTAATTATAACTTTTCACAGTCAAAAGATGTGGGTTTGAGGACTTGGAAACTAAGTTGTCAATACATGATTGTAAACTGATCCATAGATTGGCAATTTCAAGCCTCTCTCCCACGGGAGAGGAGAAAGCAGAATAAATATATTATTCACATAAGCATGATTTACTTCCTTGTAATGTCTAAAGACTAAGTCCATTTAGAAAGTATAAGTCAGGAAATTCTTAAGAGTGTAGACTAAATAATCAAAAGTTGAGGCCTTTCCTTTCTACTGATGTGATATAACTAACCAACTGAGCTGGTCCAAAAATAGTTTATGTAGCTTTTCAATTGATGCCAAAGAGGAAAGGAGAAAATGCCAAATCATAGAGCAGGCTAGAAATGATAATGCCACATGAAGACCTAATTAATCATTAATGATTCATGGCTTCATAATGAAAAGGTGTCTGAATATACCAAATGGAATTGCAGAAATATTAAGGACTTGGTGTGTTTTCAATAGTGGATACTCTGCCGAAAGCCAGTCTTTCAATTTAACAGCAACTTTGATACCTGAAATAGGGAGACAGTTCCAAATACCAGCTCTGCCACTAACCAGCTGTGAAAACTTTTAAGAGAGTACTTTCTTTTTGGTGATTAGTTTCCCAGTCTGTGAAACAAGAAGGTTGAACTAGATGATCATTTAGGGCCTTTCCAGTTTTCAAATT